>NC_080583.1:10729166-11032196 GCF_029962835.1 Magnolia sinica | reverse complement strand
CAAATATTTGGACTTACTCTTCTGGTCAAGTCTTGTTATCCGACTCTTGCCATTTAACAGCAACAGCATTTAGGGCCAAACATCCTGCATACACTTCCAGTGGACCGGGCTGATCCTTGTCCAATTAAAGCTTTTAAAAGTGACCTGAGTGAGAAAATACTATAATGGAAGGAGGTCACTTGGGAATTCCTTCCCCCCCAATTTTTTTTTTTTTTTGTTTCCATCAAAATTTTCAATTTTTTTTTGTGCAATTTACTTGAATGGATGCTGCAGTTTTATGGATTATATGGTTGTATGAATCATTCATGCATTGTGTTGCTTATTTACAGGGCTATATAAGGGACAGTGCATTTGATCCCCGTCGTTGGGTGGCTCCTGGTCAACGTTCGATACGTCCTGTTCCTTGTCGTTGTGGAGTTGGGACTTCTGAAGTGCCTACTGAAAGCAAATACGTAACTGAAGATACTTCAGTTGTAGTTGGAAAGGCTTGTGATCGTGGACACAGGTGGATGTGCTCCAAAACTATTTCTGATTGCGTCGAGTCACTGATAGGAGCTTATTTTGTTGCTGGTGGCTTGCGTGCTGCCCTTGTGTTGATGAAATGGCTGGGTATAGGTGCTGAAATAGATCTGGCATTGGTTGAAGAAGCTACAAGGACTGCAGCTCTGTGGTGTCATGTTCCTAAAGTTGATGAGATTGAAACACTTGAATCAAAACTCAGCTACAAGTTTTCAGTCAAGGGTCTTTTATTGGAAGCTATAACACATGCATCTCAGCAAGTATTAGGAGCTGGCTACTGTTATCAGGTGCCAAGGAAATGAAGTCAATTGGTTTTGATAAAGGATTCTGTTTTTACCATTCACTAGATTCTGCTCCCAACTTTTTGTAGTTTATGAATGTCATGCAAGACAGCTAGAGTTTACTAGGGAGTGTTGCCCCTTCTGCCCCATGTTGTGGTGATCCAGACTGCTGGTCTGCTACATTAAGAAAATCCCGCTGATTAGAGATCCATGTTGTCCATTTGTGCATATTGAAATCTGCAGACCTTCATTTCCAACTCAACTATACATGTGTGGATCTCGGATCATTGAGATTTTTGTCATGTGGGCCATCTTTTGTGAAATCTCTAGATCAAGGGCCTAGGTCACCACATGTTGGTAGAACTGTAGAAGGGACAAGCAGCTAAATGGCTTGCCTCCCAGTTATTTTTCGTCACGTAATATACATGCAAAAGCTCCACTTGTTCTGGCTTATAAGCTTTTCTTTGGATTTTCTCAGCGACTTGAATTTCTGGGTGACTCCGTGTTAGACCTACTTATTACAAGATACCTCTTTCAAACCCATGAAGACATTGATCCAGGGGAGCTGACTGATTTACGTTCAGCTTCTGTGAACAACGAAAATTTTGCCCAAGTAGCAGTGCGGCATAACTTTCAGCAGCATCTGCAGCATGATTCTGGATTTTTATTAGGACAAATAAACGAGTACGTGAAGGGTCTGGCGGAAGCGAATGGGAGTAAGAACTTGAGCTTATCACTTGGAGGATCTAAAGGACCAAAGGTAAGTCCTTTTTCCTGTTGGTTCTTTGTGCTTACACTGTGCTGCTGCCCATTATTGTCATTGCTTTTCTCGTGAAAATGATCTCAATATTCCCTCTTGCTTCTCCTTTCCATGTCGGTGCTTGGGATGTTGAGCTGTTTATAATATTCTCAAAGACAAGCTAAGGAGATTAATAAAAAAATGAGTTGAGGGTTTCTTTGTGGCACATATGCCAACCAGTGATTTAAATATCAATACTATCGGTCAATATATCAGCTGATGCTATTGATATTGCATGTGGCTGATGTGTAATACAAGGGGAGTTATTAAATACCTTTGTATCGCACAAAATATCGCATGCAAAAACCCTTCATAAAATCCTCCCCCCACCCCCCGCCCCCCATATCATTAATAAATGTGAGTTTTTATTTTTATTTTTATTTTATTATTTTATTTTATTATTTTATTTTATTTTTTATTATTTTTTAAAGATGGCAAAAAACCCCACAAAAATCCATTCTCCAAATTTTTATTTATTTATTTATGAACTCATTTTTGGTCCAATTACATCACTTCTGTTAGACAACACATATTTTAGGTTTGTATACAAGGAAACTTGTTGTGCACACTTGTTTTTTGTGATTTTTTGAGTTCTAAATGTGTAATCATGCTTATTTCAACATAACCGAAAGTTCTATTAATTTTTTTAAAAAATCATTTCCCAATTGTTTCCCTCAAACAATGATAGTTTCCCGATACACGTGATATTTTCCATGTGATACCAATATGTTTCTGTATCCCAAGGGTGCAATACATGCATCGATGCCAATGTTTAAATAACTGGTGCCAACACATTGTGTGTGATATCTGGACCATTCTTAGATTGGCCCACCATGAACAGCCTAGCTCAAACCTCAGGCTGTACATACATCAAGTGACCTCACATGTATGAGAAAAATGGAAATGAAAGGACTAATAATCTATATCCAATGCATGTTTGGTGTAGCTTTCTTGATTAGTGGACCAGATTGAGGCTAGCTCATGTTCTTCTTGGGCCTCATCCGATGAATGGCTTTGATCTCGCACGTGTGCCACGAATAAAACCCCGAATCCTCTGTGTGAATGTCCTTTGAATTTCTCTAAGCACCCGAGGACTAGTTTTTTAGTAAAATACTAAATAGAGGTTATTGGTTTGTGAAATTTCCATATAATTCATATTCTATTTGTGCTTGTTCAAGATATAAAGGTACCTTTTGGATATGTCGTTATGGGGCATAAAATGTATTAGGTATTGAATTAGTTTTAACATAATGAATTATTTAAAAAAGTTTGATTGGTGCGTGCATAATTTATAATTATAGTAGATTATGATACCCGCAACTAATTAAACGGAGAATCTCTACTACATATAACGAGAGGAGAAGACATGGTCATGGGTGCAAAAATCTTTACAAAATTAGGTTTATGAATTGCTAAAACTATTCATTATTTAAGGATATGTGAAGGGTTTTAAACTAAATATGAGGGCATTTAAGTAATTTGGAGGTCAATCCCACACGTTTTCCCAAAGATACCAATTTTTTTAAGATGGAGAAACCACTGATACTCTGGTAGAGGGTGACGATTGATTCACCTAAACAAGGGAATTGTACACCTAGCATATAAGCAACTCAAATTAAACCATTCAAATTGGTATCCATAAATGGACGGTAAACCAAAACACTAATTTGATTACCAAAATAGCTGATTGGTGGACATTTGATGGATTGTTCAAATGAGAAATATTTGGTCTGAAATTACCAAACATCGTTCACTAATCAGAGGTTAGGATTCTCAAACGATATGATATTTGGATGACGACCCATTTTTAGAGGTTGTCTATTTTGGACTGTTAAAATTGAGTAGCATATGCCACCTGAAGAAGTTTTAAATGCATGTGTATCAAGTGTCATACCATGCATGTCATCTCTCATCAAACTCCCCTTTTACTACCACTTCTCCCCTCCCATACCTTGCAAGCTGCTTCCTCACTATTTATGTTGCATGTGCTAGATCTACTTTAGATATGAAAGTTATTCGAAATTATTTCTTGAGGGGAAGCTATTTTGAATTATAATTACAATTTTGTACACTGGATGCCTTTCCCGCATTCTACTTCTTTCCCTCTCTTTTTCCAAAACAAGGCACACTTCATAGACTCCCTAGTCCCTATAATTGTTGACACTTGAGAGGCACAGGCAATGAGATGTCGGCCCCCCATGATGGATGGTCCAAATGCACCTTAATTATAGCCAATGTGGATCATATATATTTTTCCGTTGGGATGGTTTGGATTGTTAGGTTGAAGTGATTCTTTTTTTTTTTGAAAGGCAAGAAGATATCATTAAAAACAGAAGGGAAAAACAAAAAAAGAGAAAACGCAAACAAAAGAGGGGCTGCTGAGGAGGCAGACCGCCATTACACCCCTAAAAATAAAAAATCCTGGCTTAAAAGATCCTTGACATTAGAGGACCACTCAATCATAAGACGCTTGACCCTAGAAGCTACAGTCCCGGTCGGCGAGGAGTAATTCCTGAAACATCTGTTATTCCTTTCTCCCCAAACTGACCAGCAGATAGCAAGAATTGACATCCTCCAAATGACTGTCTTCACCTTTCCTAGATGAACACCGTGCCACGCTTGAAGGAATTGAGTAACTTCACCTGGGAAACACCAAGAAAGATTAAAGCTGTTCATGATGTCAGCCCAAATGGCTTGGGCGAAGCGACAGTGCAACAGCAGATGATCGATAGTCTCTTCGGATTGCATGCAGCATAAGCAAATATTGGGGATGATCATCCCTCTCTTCCTCAGATTGTCTACCGTTAATATTTTCTTTTTCCCTACTAGCCATCCAAAGGTGACGATTTTGGGAGGAGCAGCATAATTCCACAGGAAAGAAAGATTTGGCTTAGGATCAGCCTGTTGAAAGTGAATCTGGTTGTAAAGGGATCGAACAGAGAAGAGGGAAGATTTGTCTAGTTTCTAGAAAATGTTATCATCTGATGAAAGCGAGGGGGCTGCAGAGTAGAGAGTTTGAAGGAGATCAGTAAACTCTGGGATCTCCCAATCCTGAAGCGCTCTTCTGCACGTAACATTCCAGACGATTTGCCCACCAACTTGAGAATAGTGATTAGCGACGAAAGATTTTTTGGAAGAGGCAATGTGGTAGGAGGTAGGGAATCCGATTTTAAGCGGGTGATCTCCGATCCATATGTCTTCCCAAAAATGAATTTTGGTACCGTTGCCAAGCACAAAACCAACATTAGGAAGAACTTTCCGTTCCATTTTCATGATTCCCTGCCAGATATAAGAAACTTTATGTGAAGGCAAGTGAAGGCAAATGTTTAACCCACCAGCCCCCAGTGGATGTGCCGTACTTTCCTTTGATTATGGAGCTCCATAGACTGTCTTGATCTGCTGCTATACGCCAAATCAATTTTCCAAGAAGAGCTTGATTCATAACTTTCAAATCTTTAACTCCCGCTCCCCCATCCGCCAACTGAAGGCAAACCTCTGACCATTTTAAAAGGTTAAACTTTTTCCGAACTTCCTTACCTTGCCATAAGAAATCCCGTCTCGCTTTATCAATTGCTTCTCTAACTGGGGTCGGACAAATGAGGAGAGACATGAAGTAAATCGGAAGATTAGAGAGGGCAGATTTTATCAGCGTTAGACAGCCGCCTAAGGAGAGGTATCGACTCTTCCATCTAGACAGGTACGATTGGACTCTAAAAATCACTTTGTCCCAAATGGATATTGGGGGATGACCAGGACAAAGCGGTAAGCCGACAAAATAAGACGGCAATGAATCCACTGCACAACCGAATAATTGAGCGAAACTTTCGACTTCCGATCTTTCCATGTTTATCCCGAAAATTTTGGATTTAGCCAAATTCACCTTTAAACCGGAAATAGCTTGGAAGCAACGGATAGAAGTTGGAAGATTGGCCACCTGCTCGACCGAGGCTTCAAAAAAAATTAGAGAATCATCAGCATACTGTATGTGCGTGATAGGCCTTGGCATCCCTTAGATTTGAATCCCTTGAAGAATGGCCTCATCTTGTCGTCTTTGAAGCATTTTGGACAAAGCCTCGTCTACCATGAGAAATAAGAAGGGAGAGAGAGGATCTCCCTGTCTCAAACCTCTAGAACTTTTGAAGAATCCTTTTGGGGAGCCGTTTAATAGTATGGAAAAGTAGGCTGATCCGGTGCACTGACGTATCCACCCTCTCCATTTCTCTCCAAATCCCATCCGCTGTAGCATATATTGTAAGAAGTCCCAGTCCACATGATCATAGGCTTTTTCGATGTCCAGATTACAAATAATATGATTCCGACCCGATTTGATGCTCGCATCCAGAACTTCGTTCGCACAGAGGGCTGCATCTACGATCTGCCTGCCTGCAATAAACGCACTCTGGTTTTCTGAAATAAGCTGCCCCATTACCTTTGACAGACGTGAAGCCAGAACCTTGGCCAGGATCTTGTAAGGCCCCCCTAGTAAGCTAATGGGCCTGAAATCTTTAGGAGCAGCTGCACTCGTCATTTTAGGAATCAAGGCTATAAAGGAAGCTCCTAAGCTGACTGAGATTCTGCTTCTGTTGTGAAAATCGTTGAACCATTCCAAAATATCAGACTTGATGACCTCCCAAAAGTGAGAAAAGAAAGAGATCGGGAAGCCATCCGGGCCCGGGGCTTTGTCCGCCCCTAAGGAATCGACAGCCTGTTTAATTTCTTCAACAGAAAAAGGAGCCTCCAAAGATACCGATTCCTCCGCTGAGATAGCATTAAATTGGATACCATTGAGCTTAGGCCTGCACCATTCTTCTCCCTTGAGAAGGGACCTAAAATAGGCAATCATTTCCTTTGCAATTTCATCTTTGTCTTCTTTTCGAATTCCGTTCACCAAAATACTGAAAATTCTGTTATTTGAAGCATGCATATTAGCCATTGAATGGAAGAATCGAGTGTTCCTGTCGCCTTCCTTCAACCACTTCAGACGAGCCTTTTGTTTCCACGAGATTTCTTTTTGAAGGGGACTATTAGAAATGCCTTGAATCAGCTGAATTCTTCTGGCCTGTAACTCAGGAGCAAGAGGGCAATTTTCCGCCTGGGCATCGAGGACCGACAATTCTGCTATTAGCCTGTCTGTAACCTGATCCTGATTCCGAGATTCTCTAATATGCCATTGTTTTATCTCTTTCTTTAGCAACTTTAATTTAGATGACAATCTGAAGTTTGCTGAGCCGTTGACTTGGAAATTTGTCCACCAATCAACAACCATTTCGGAGAAACCCTTTGTTTTCAACCACGATAGATCAAAACAGAAGGGCTTTGGCCCCCAATTTTGCTCCTCCACAGTAAGTAATATGGGGCAATGGTCTGACGTAGTTCTGGGGAGAATAGATTGAGAATTAAGAGGAAATTGATGTATCCAATCTGAAGAGATTAAAAACCTGTCCAATCTACTCATCGAAGGAATCTCTCCCGTTAGACCAGGTGAATCGTGCCCCCAGGAGAGGAAGATCCACCAGTTCCTCTTCTTCAATCCAAGAAGAGAAGATTTTCATGGCTGGGGAAACTATTCTGCCGTGTGATTTTTCATTGACATTTCTGATGATGTTGAAATCCTCTGCAATACAGCAGGCTCCTAAGAATTTCTGCCTCGAGTTTGAAAGTTCTTTCCAGAAAGACGCCCTGTCCCCTTCCTAATTAGGCCCATAGATTGAGGAGAAAAGGCAGACAAAACCTGAAGAAATATGTTGAAGAACAACTGAAACCGAGAAATTACCGCTCCAACTGTTAAGGGCTTGCCAACATGACGACTTCCTAGCTATAAGGATACCACCAGCATTGCCGAGAGAATTTTTTGCCGCCCATTTCACATCTACCTACCTCCAAAGAGTTCCCATCAAACTATCCTCCCACTTGCTACACTTGGTTTCCTGAAAACAGAGAATCTCAGGTTTGTATCTGGAGCAGGAATCCCTAATAATTCTTCTTTTTTGTTTAGACCCCACCCCCCTCACATTCCATGAAATCAACTTCATTTAGAAACAGAACTTCCCCAAACGCCCTGGTTGGAGGTCCTTTTTGAAGGAGTATCTGTGAATCTTTGGCCTGATAGAAGTCTTTGCAATTCCCTGTTTGAGCGGGGAGTTGATTTGAAACCTCTGGGAGATTTGTGTGTTGCGAGGGGTCTTCCGCTGGCCTCGACACATTGGAATAGAGCTATAAAATCCTCCGGACGATCTCCAAAGGAGAGCCCAAGAGATCTGCCCACACAACCCAAAGCGTCTCTGATCCATTTCTTACTGTGAATCTCGTCTACTAGGTGTATATTTCCCGGGTCTGATATCTGTTGAGGGTTAATTCCGTCTGAAACCTGTTCCACTCCCGCACAAGATCGCAGAGGTTCAGCTTCTATGATCTCTAGATCTGGGTGCTCTTGGAATAAGTCGAGAAGACCATGGTCTGACCAGTTACAGGGTGAAGAAGGAGGAGAGGATCTGACCGAAATCTAAGAAGGCGGGTTGTCGGAGCAGTACGATCCTTGTTCTAGTTCAGGGTAATCGAATCTATATGTCGACTTCGTCGGAGAAGATCGGGAAGTGGAAGGGGAACGTTGGGAGTGATCGTTGAAAGGGATGATGGCATCTGTGGGGACTGGACGAATTAGTAAAAGGCTTTCTTGTGCAAGCGGGTATGAAATGGTGGGGAGATTAAGGTTTAACAACTTCGGGTGTAATAAAGTAGACCCAGAGAAGTGAGGACCTGACACTGAAATACTCGTTATCGGTGTAGCTGTATCGGATTCGGCTCCGATACCTGAATGAAGGAGAGAATTATCCGCAGACCCCGCTAACCGTGAAACGGGTTCGGGTCCATTACCCGAATCCGGGTGCACAATATCCGCACTGTTGCTCGAATGAGGCTTAACATTTAACGCTAAATCGCCACGCGCTGCAACAACTGAATGAGCACTGCGAGATGGATGGTGTAGATTAATTCCCGAAGTCGAGGCAGCTACTCTCTCTGAACAAGTAGCTGAGGTACCGCCACCTGTCGCGAGATCAGGGATTTCGACTATCCCGCGATTGTTGTTCTGACGAGAAACACTGTCCCGGGCGGCTGGCAATAACTCTTCCTGACAGAGCCCTATTGCTAGCTCTGGTGGTCTGTGGGAGCATGGCAACTGTGCATCTCCGTTCTCAGCTCCGGCCTGTATAGACCTATCTGAATCACAAGGAAGATCTCTGGTACGCCATGGATCACCCCGTGTCGGGATGGGGATCCTCTAACCTCTTGTTGGACCGGGGGTAAGATCTCCCGGTTTTTGACGATCACACCTGGGGGGACGGAAGAGATTCTACCCCGCCATAGATCTCCCCACCGCGGTTGAAGTGATTCTTGAGATGCACAAACTATAAAAAAATGGGGCCCACATGGCGGATGGTATAGTTTGATGACTGCACCTTTCTGAATATGGTCAATTTGATTCATAGGATGGTTGGAAGCATGGCATTGAAAAGTAGTTATATAACGGCCGTAACAACCATTACGTAATGGTACCATTGGGGACTGAAACATGATACAAGGCTGTAACCGCCATTTAGAAAAGAAGAAAAAGAAAAAGAAAAAGAGGCTTGTAGTGGCCTTGTAACGGCCATATGCTATAACAGGTTGATACATATTCTTCCTTTGCAAAAATTTTTGACCATTATGAGGCCATAACGGTTGTTATGGCCCCATATCATGATGGGTCAACGGCCATTAAGTTAGTTGTTATGGTCACTGTTACTGTCACTGGATACCTTAGAATAGTACTGTCAAACTGATTGTTGAAGTTAGGGTTGATGAATGTTGGATTGAGGCCAATTGAAAGTCTAGATCAATGATTAGTCCTTTCATGCAATACAGAGAGAGAGAGAGAGAGAGAGAGAGAGAGAGAGAGAGAGAGAGAGAGAGAGAGAGAGAGAGAGAGAGAGAGAGAGAGAGAGAGGGAGAGAGGGAGGACCATGCAATTTGCTTCCATTGATAAGATGGTTATGATCCAATCAATTGATTCTTCATAGGCATAGACAATCAAAGGTGTGCCCCACATGATGGAATGGATTGATGAGAAGACCATTTTTAGTATAATCAATCTGGACTGTTTACTTTCTTGTCCACTAATATGATGGTTCATATTGTTGAATCAAGTAACGACACACACACACACACACACACACACGTAGGGTTTTGCTAACCTCTCCACCTTCATAGGGATGTTAGAAGTGTCGCCAAAGCTTTTGACTAACACATGGGACTCCCAATCATCAATCGCGACCGTTCATTCAGTAGTACCAATGGGAGCAAGCCATGGTACAAGAATCAAGCAGATCAGTTGATCCCAACACTATGGACGAGGCCAATTTGTTACCACTGTCAGTTTTTTATGAGCCATAGATCACATAGAGTCATCAAACCAAAGTGCTACTTCGGAATCATAAGCAATAAAAAATGGGATGTTTATGATGGATGGTTTAAGATGATGATTGGACCTATTTTGTTTATCTGCTTAACCTTGTTTGTCCATTTTCCATGCTATTGATTGGGTGCTTAGGATCATCTGATTGGTGTGATTTTTGAACCATGTCTTATCCATAGTTATATTACAGAATAGATGGTTCAAATCAACAATGGGGGCTCCATGTGTCAGTCAAAAGCTTGGGGATGTTGCTAATGTCCTCCTGAAGGTGGGGACATATTAGCAAAACCCAAATGTAATATTTCATAAAAAAACTCTCAACTTTAACTGGTTGGATGCACAACCACTTTGGTAACTGGTGATTAATTAATGTTATTACTGGTAATAAATGTGGTAATAAATGAAGGTAAGGAAAAAGAGTGGGCGGTTCAGGTAGGCCCCACCACGGTGTTTATGTGAAATCTCCCCCATCCACTAGGTGTGTCACCCCATTTAGGCCCAAGGCCCAAAAATCTGCCCCATCTGTGATTCATGTGGACCACATGATTGGAAAGAGTGTACAGGGCAACTCTCACCCTCCGCCCTCCAAATTGTACCCGGTTGTGTGGCCCACTTGAATCTTAGATGGGCCTGAATTTTGGGCCTCGACCTATATTTTAGTGTTGCATCTAATGGTTGGAGTGGATTTCAAGGGGGAGGAATTAGCTGGGGCACTTTCTTCTGAGGGAGCAATTTGCAAGGGATTTGGTGCCATTAATTCGAGACAAGAAGTGGATGAAAGATGCTCTGGGCTAGGTGGGAAGGTTGGTGGGAGTCACTTATGGGGATAAGGAGGAGGATGTGAAAGCTTTACTTCAAGTTCATAGCAGTGAGGGGCAGTCAAAATCTTCAGGTCTAGGTGGTTGAATCCAGGAAATCTCCTAAAGGTTAGAGAAAGTTCTGCAATCTGGAATCATCTACCAATTATGATTCTGATAGCAGGGTTTATGATTTGAAGAGGGGAAAATGGGCTAAGCTAGTTGCCCAATGAAGATTCTCTCATGGGATGTCAGGAGTTTGGGTTGTAGGGACAACCTGCTGCATTCGATATATTTGTCAGAAGGTGAAGGTTTGTCTGATCACCCTTCAGGAAATGAAGTTGCAGTCATTTGATGGTAAAATGTTGGATTCAATTTGGGAGGTGAAATTGAAGGACAAGGTGGCACTAGATGCAATCAGTTCAGTGGGTGGGATTTGTTGTTGCTTGGAATAAGCGTATTTGGAGCAAATAAGATTCTTGGCCATTTAAAAAAAAAAAATAAATCCAGTTTCTGTCATTCTTAAGGAAATCATGTTGGGTTTCTGATGGATGTGCACGTCTGTTTATGGGTCATGTAAGCTGCCTGTAGACCTTTGTTGTGGGATGAACTTGGTTCAATCCAAATGAAGTGGTTGACTCCATGGTGTATGGGTGGTGATTTTAATGTCACCAGATTTTCTTACGAGAGGTCAAATCATAGCAATATTACTAGCAGCATGAGATGCTTCTTAGAATGGGTTTAGCCAAATGATATAGTGGATCTTCTGATGGAGGGTGCTTCATTCACGTGGACGAATGGTTAGGATAATCCATCTCAGCCGGATAAGTTCTTGGTTACTTTGGATTTGGTTGAAAAGTTTCCCTTCGCAAAGTAGTTCATTCAGGTTGCCTAGACCGGTCTCAGACCACAAACCGATCCTATTGGAATTTGAGGGAGAGAATTGACGCTTGAGACCGTTACGGTTCGAGCTGTCTTGGTTAGAGGTGGAGGGCTTCTAAAAGCTAGTTCAAGACTGATGGGTCTTCCTTCCAGGTGGAAAGATTTGCTCGCTTCAAGCTAAGCCTAAAAGCTTAGATTATTGAAAGGAAAACTTAATTTTTCGAATGAGGTCTTTAGGAGTCGGGGGACAGACCGATTTAATCCTTAGAGAAATCTAGGAGTTAGATATTAAGGAGGAAGGGGGTATGATTTTAGAAGAAGAGAAAGCGAGAAGATTGGAGTTGGCTCTAGACTATGCGAAACTTCAAAGAAGAGGAGATAAGGTGGGAACAAAGACGCCGAATGGTTTGACTAAAAGGAGACAAGAACACCGAATTCTTTCACAGTATCTTTAGTGTGAGAGTAAGAAGCTATAAGATGGACAACTATTGTGGTTAACAACAATCGGGTGGAAGATAAAAAGCAAATCTGTAGCTGTATCGTCCAATTCTATGAGGGTTTGCTTACTAGTGAAGGGTGGCATCAACCTCTCGTATATAATCCAGAGTTCAAAAGCTTATCAAATCCTCAAGCTACCTTTCTTAAGGGGTTGATTCTGGAAGAGGAAGTGAAAGTGGTAGTGGACTTTCTTAATAGGGACAAGGCCCCAAAGCCAGATGATTTTCCAATGGCCCTCCTTCAATGTTCTGGAATGAAGTTAAGAATAATATCTTTAGCTTTGTTTTGGAGTTCTTTGAGAGGGGGGGTGTCTGTTGAGGGAGTTGGAGGCTTCTTTTATTGCTATTTATTCCCAAAGTCAAAAGAGCATAAAACTTGAAAGACTTTAGGTCGAGAACCCTCTTTTTTATTATTATTTGGGGTTCTTATTCTTGAATGCATTATTTCAGAAAATCAAGGTGCATATGTGGTTGGGAGACAAATATTAGACAGTGCGTTGCTAGCACATGAATGCATTGATTCTAAGTATAGGGATGGTGGGGCGGGGGTGTTTTATAAGCTAGATATTGAGAAGGCTTATGATCATGTAGAATTGGGGTTTCTTGGTTATCTGTTGGAAAGAATTGATTACTATCGGAAGTGGAGAAGTTGGATTCGGGAATGTGTGAGTTCAACTTCTTTCTCGATTTTAGTCAATAGTTCTCCTAAAGGTTTCTTTAGGGCCTCTAGTGGGTTACGTCAGGGGGACCCCATCTCCCTGTTTTTGTTTGTGGCGGTGGCTGAGGTTCTCAGCAAGATAGTTCTAAAAGGTCAAGAAGTGGGTCTTAATCGGGGGTTTAAAGTCGTTATGGATGTGATGGTTTGCTATATAGGAAATAAGACTCTGGAGGGATGTGGTGTCTAGCAAGTATGGCACCTATCCGGGGGATGGCGGATAAAAGATTTGTTACAGTATAGAGCTTCTAGCTTGCGGAGGGTTATTTTCTCGATATCTCCCAAGTTTAAGGAAGGGTTGTTTTTTGTTGTGGGAGATGGAAGTCGTATCCGCTTCTGGGAAGATTTATGGCTATGTGACTGTGGCCTTAAGGACGCATTTCCTAGTTTAGCCATTCTAGCACTGGAGAGGAATAATACATTTGCTTGTTGTTATTTCTAGGGCTGAAAGTCGGGTGGGTCGGGTCGGGTCGGGTTGGTGCTCAACCCTAGCCCAACCCAAGGTTCCTATACCTCGACCCTAACCCAACCCAACCTAACCTCGGGTTGAGAAATCTCAACCGAAGGCCAAACCAAGCAGGCTGGGTCGGGTTGTCGCCTTGTCGGGTGGATACATGCTAATATTTTCATTATTACATTAGTCTCTTATATTTCACTACACGTCTTATTTTTTGTACCTATGATTTTATAAATTATATATGTAATTATTTATCATAAAGAACTTTATTTTTCTACATAAACAACCTAAAATATAGGACAATCTATTTGGGAGAGAGAAATCTAGTGTATCTTGTTAGCTTGAGTCATCCAAAATAATGTGGACTAATGAGACCCGACTTCAATGGAATTTCTTGTGCCTTCAACACAGACAATCCACACTTGATTACATATTGATCGGGTTCGGGTTGGGTCGGGCAACCTGAGACCTTAACCCAAGCCCAACCCAAGTTTTATCGGGTTGGTGTTTGTATAACCCAAGCCCAAAACCAAACCCGATACATCCTGCCCGAGCCCAACCCAATGTCGAGTCAGTCACGGGTCGGTCCCGCCCAACTTTCAGCTGTAGTTATTCCAGATTCGGTGAGGTGGAGTGGGTGCCTCCTTGTTGGAGTGGTCTTTGTGACAAGCAAGTTCTTGAGTTTGTTAGCCGCCTTTTGAAAAGTCTAAAGCTTGTCAGTCCCAGAGAGTTGGGGGAAGATTCTCGGTGGTGAGGCGGGCGCATAGTTCGGGGACGTTTTCGGTCTGGTCCTTTCACAAATTGCGTACTCTCCTCTTCGGCCAATTGTCATTGCTATTGAAATATGGGGCTCCCCCTAAGGTGGCTGCCTTTGTGTGGTTAGTGGGGAGAAAGAGAGTGCTCACAATGGGTAATCTTATCAAGAGATCCTTGGTGCTCACTAATATATGTATCATGTGCATGAGGGATGCCGAGTTGGTGGATCATATATTCTTTCATTGCCTCTTTGTGAGGAAGATTTGGGAGTGCATTATTTTGAATCTCAATATCTATTGGTTGATGCTGGAGTTTTGGGCTACATGGCATGGAGGAGGTGTGGGCATAGATGGGAAGGTGGTGTGATGGTAGGTGGCTATGGCAGTTTTATGGGCTATATAGGGCGAGAGGAATAGTCATTGTTTTGAGAACATATCTGGGTCTACAGGCTTGATGGTTCGGAAGATTTCTTCTTAGGTGATTGAATGGGCCTCTGGGTTTAAGGATTTGGACACGGGTCCTTATTGCCCTTTTGGGTTTGTTGTGTTTTTTGCTTTGTATTCTTTTCGGCTTTCGTTTTCAGGGGGCTTATCAATAGAAGTTGTCACCTTTCAAAAAAAAAAAAAAAACCATGCTGTCTTGGTAAATGATAGACAATGGTACTTAACCTATGGAGAACTGAAATGGTACATGTGGCATACATTAAACGATTGTCTTTCTTATGCGTGTTTACCAAACAAGCTCATTGATAATCAATTTTATGTAAGCAATTCTCAAGAAACAATTCCAGATAATTGTTTATTGAGAATTAATTTTTCCCTTGCTAGATGCAACCAAACAGGCCCTTAATTTTGTCCAAACAGGGCCAAAGTATTGGAGTTAAATGGGCATTTGAAGTGTTTAAAGAGGACTGTAGTTTGCTGCCATGTATCTGCATCACAGAACACAAGTGCTGCGCATGTGTCAACATGTTTCAACAGGTGGGCCCCTGTATGGGTGTTACCTAGCCTAAAAGTTTGGCTGGTCGACCAATCAGATGGTCCAGGCACATGTTTACTATCGACTGTTGGCTATATCCTTTTCCTAATTGTTTGCTTGCACACGTGGCTGGCCTCATGAGTGGAACCACCTGTTGAACAATCTGGAACTTGAATGTTTGCTGTGTTGGGATGTGTGCCGGTTATATTTAGTTGTGCGGCTACAGATAGCATTCCTAGTATTAGTAAGAAACAGGATCTGTAAATCCCAATTCATGGAAGTGTTATCGACATCTTCTACACATCTTACATTGATAATCCTTTTATTTCCTAGGAAGCTCAAATGCCATAAATAGCATTCCTGGTATTAGTAAGAAGCAGGATATGTAAATCTGAATGCATGGAAGTGTTATCAACATTTTCTGCACATCGTACATTGATAATCCTAGGAAGCTCAAATGCCATAATATGTAAAGCACCACCTATCTCCTGCCATGCCATTTTCCTATTATTGTAAATATATTTAAGAAACCTCATTATATCAGTATTTCCAAGAAAAGATGGCCTACGCCAGGCATTTAATAATTTACGTATTGCATTTCCAAAATTTTATATGAACAAAAAATTGAGGTTATAAATTATCAATAATGGAACAATGGTTGTTCCTGATATTTTTCATAGATTTTTTGAGTATTAATTATTGGATTTTTATTTTTTTATTTATTTTTACTGCATTTGAAAATAGGTTGTCTAATAAATGATTCTTTCTTGTGCAGGTTCTTGGAGACATTGTAGAAAGTATTGCTGGAGCAATACTAATAGATACTGGGCTTGATCTTGAGAAAGTCTGGGAAATATTTGAACCACTACTTTCTCCTATTGTAACACCTGACAAGCTTGAATTGCCCCCGCTGCGTGAATTAATTGAGTTATGCAGTCATCTTGGGTATTTTATTAACACAAAACTTACTAGTCAAGAAGAAATGGTAGTTGCTGAACTTGGGGTTCAGCTGAAGGATGTCCTATTGGTGAGAGAGGGACGCGAAAGATCCAAAAAAAATGCAAAGGGACAGGCCGCTCTCAGTTTATTAAAAGACTTGGAGGTTTGTTGATTTGCCTCACAGAGTCCACATACTTTTGTTACCTTAGTTTACTTGTAGGGTTAAGATGCTTTCATTAGAGTTCTTTGTTGATTTGCCTCACAGAGTCCACATACTTTTGTTACCTTAGTTTACTTGTAGGGTTAAGATGCTTTCATTAGAGTTCTTTGCTTCATTATTTCGATGAAGCATATTAGAAGTTAATATCAGGTATTGTTTGGCTTGAAACCACTCACACCCTTTACATGCTCACATATGTGGAAATCTGGCACCTATGTTGAACATTTAGGACATGCATCAGGTGGTCCCCTCCATGTAACTTGATCTGGCCTAAGATCAAGCCATTCAGCATATTAGGTCCGCAGCACGTGTATTGAAGTGGATCATTTACCATTTTCTTTAAACTGTCCATTGTTTTTCTACATATGGCCTGCATCATTGAGTTGACTAGCATAATTCTGGGTTGCATCTTCTTTGCAGTGGGGCTCACCTGCTGCATGTCCCTGATGTCCGACATGTGCAGCTTGGTGCATGTTGCTGCATTTAGTGGTGCATGTGGGCTTAGCAAAGCTCCTTGAAAATTTTTGAACATTTCATTCCATGAAGCTTCAAAACAACATCTAAAAACTGCCTTGAAAGTTCACAACCATAGTTTTTTCCTCTTTCTTTCTTTTCTTTTCTTTTCTTCTTTTTTATTTCTTTTTATTTTTTTTAATTTTTATTTCAAATTAAGGGTTGTGCATCGTAGAATCTAGTTTGCTGAGGTTGATTTAGCTGTCTCGTTGGTTTACAATACACTGAGCGGTATAATGTAACAGGAAAGAGGGCTTTCACATGCTCGATATGTATCAAAACGGAAGCATGATGAAGCCAAATTGGTTGGTGAATGTTCTCGTGATGTGGATGCCAATATCTCCATGCTGCCAGAACAAGGATTAATGGGATCAAGCTCATCTAAAAAGCAAAAGATGTCTAAAAGTGTATCTCCTGTTGAACCATCTGTAAATACGTCCTCTTCTGATCACGGGAATGGTTATTCCATGAAAGCGTGCGATGCGAATCTCAATGCACCAGGTATGCATTACTTGCATTTGTTTGAGGTTTTCTTTTTTTAATTGGAAGCCCTTGAATCAAGTATTTATAAATGATTTTTGTAGGTCAGTATTTCATGTCGAGGCATTTATATGACAATTGGTCAAGAGAAATGCCTTGTTTGTTTGTTATTTATTTATTTATGGCTAGATATAGAAATGGTATGAACCCACCATTTGGCAACCTATCTGTTGCTTTTGGCATCCCTATCATGGGATGGGCCATGCACTATTATATTGTCATCCCCATCATGGGATGGGCCATGCACTATTATGTTGTATCTTCCCTAGACGAGAGACAACTACAACCAATGATTCACATTTAATTAGGGGCAAATCGGAGCGTAAGGATCATCTAACGGGGGAGATTTTGGGTATCTCCTGTCCACCATGACCACACCATATGAACGATGTGGGTCCCACAGTTACAGTTGCTGTGCCGAATGGAGCTTGATCGAGTATCTGATGTTCTATGATCTGTCTCCCAATTTTATGTGTATGCTGTGATTTTCCTAAATCCAAAAAAGATGGGATGCTATTTTTGCTATAGCATGGAAAATGCATTAAACTACCGTTCAAAAAGCAACCAAAATGCTCATCAACTGAAAAATCTAGCCTGCAGATCAAAGGCATTCACAACCTTTTCTTTTACATGTTTGTCTTTCAAAACTGTATCCTCAATGGAGGTTAAGTTTCCTTCTTAAATTTAGTATGACATACAAATTCTCCTTGCTTCTAGTGCCAATGTCGTATCTTTACAGCCTTTTCTTTTACTCATGCATGCACAGATTCATTGACGTTAACTGCCTGGATTTGGATGCTTCGTGCTTTTTTTTTTTTCTTTCTTTTCCTATAGTTATTTCTCTTAAGGTTTTACTTGGACAAGTTCCTGTGAATTTTTTTCATGGCCCACAGCACCACATCAGCTTTCCTTGTTTTGCTGTTCTTTGGCTGCTGCAAAACAGCAACACAAAGTCAATGTGGAGCTTAGGCCAAGCATCCTTGCTGGAAAAAAAAAAAGCGAGATCAGTAAAAACATACTGGTTGGTTTTTGCAGTGACTTTGTCGGTTAACATGGAAAAAGGAGGCCCAAGAACAACCCTATACCAGCTCTGCAAACGGCTGCAATGGCCCATGCCAAAGTTCAACTCTACAGAACAGAAGCACAGGTCAGTATCACCTAGGTTCTTCATGAATGAAATGGGAAACAATTCAATGGTGGATAATAAATACGAAGAAGAGAAATGCCAAAGCTATCTGTGAGTAGGATTAATATCCTAGTCACGGGTGCACATGCCAGCCTGATGTGTATGAAATGTGGTCCGTTCATTGGGGGGGCCTTGTCAACAGGTGCACTCTCAGGTGGGCTGCACTTTGAATGTAGGCTGCCGATCAACTTTCTTCAACTGTCCCATTTTCCATTCATGCGTGGCTCATCTGACGAGACCTGCTCTTTGGGACAGGGGACATACACATTAGTTTGCCTGATGAATAGCCGGTGCACGAATAGCCGTAGCTGGGCTCATAGGACAATTGATCTCACTTTTTTCTTAAATATTCGGCTTCTTTCTACAGAGAAGGGATTGAAGCAAGCAATGGGAGAAAGGGTTTCAGCACTTTTGTATCTAAGATAATCTTGCATATCCCTAATGCTGTCGTTATTGAACTGATGGGAGACCCTCGGGTCGATAAGAAGAGTTCACAAGATTCTGCAGCACTCATCATGCTATATGAACTTGAGAAGCAGGGAAGATGTAAAATCATCTGCTTATGAGAGGTGGAAACTATCTATCATTCTTTCAGGGCCTTCTTGTCTTACACCAAATATTTATTGACCAGTACAGGCTCAAGCCATGTAATAGGTAGAGTTCTTTTCTTCTTCTTCTTCTTCTTTTTATTTTATTTTATTTTAATTTTTATGGGTGTTACACCCTCTTTAATTATGCTAGGTTTCAGCTTTTATTTCCATGTGAGATGTAAGCACAGATAACTGGTTTTGATACTGTATGTGTAGCTTTTGCTATGATGTATATATGTGCAGCTTCAAGGGCCTTTTGATCATGCGGCCATGATTGTGTTTTCCAGTGTTTTTGCTTCTGTGAGTAGATTAAATGGCTGTGTAGCTAGTTTGCTAACCTCACGCGGAGCCCTGTCCATACCACATGCAAGAGATAGAGCTTCCCATCAGTGATGAAAGGAATGTATGGTTAAATCAGTTTTTTCAAGCTATCCATTTGTTTTGTAGGGTGTGACCCTGATGAAGGGGACTGATTTTTAGGCTGTAAGGGTCCAGAGAATGTGTCTCACCTGATGGAAAGATTGGATGTATCACGGCATGTGTATGGACGGGCAGGGATCCATGCACGTGTGAACATAGCAAATCACATAAATTGGGCGGTGTTTGGAACTGCCGCAAATTAACATTTGCCAAAATCTGTTGGAGTTGCATTTCATGCTGAACTCATTGGGCCTTTGGGGCATTTTGGGAGATGGAACTGAATTGGTTAGTTTTTGTTTTTTTCAGACCTCCTGCTATCTGCTTTAAAATTACGATTCTGAAAGTTGAATCAGGGGCAGAGAAAAGCTGGATAGCTGTAGAGGAGGTTTGCTACATTATATCCCAACGTATTGCTATATGATTTGTTGGACTTCAGTCTCTAGATCTTGGGTCATATTTTAATGATCAAAACCATTTATACCATGAAATTCACCTTGGATAAGACCAAAAAATAACCTCTTCAATTCGACTATTTTAACCCATTTATCATTCTACTCCTTTTCCTTTGTATATGGATGTCATGAATAAATCCCCATCCACAGTGGAGCCTGGTTTAGGTCAATGAAAGGAACTGGATCCAGTGTCTAAAGTCGTGATGTGATGTATTCTGGCTACCCCAGCTGTGCAGTCCCACGATGAAAATGGGCCATTCGCACAGTTAGTTTAGATCGTCTGTTTTTGGGCCCATTGTACGAACGACCCATCCTCTAATCAATAGACTCGAGAATTTATAGCCAACCCCACCGGAACATGAGTACGGGGCTCGTGTATGTTGCATGCCATGCTATCCATTTGTTGGTTTGTTTCGATAATGGGTGATGGACATTACAAAAAGGTATTGTAATAATGGGGGATGTAGATTACAGAAGTGTAGTGCCAAGGATCTAGCAACAGCTAAATCCAGGCCTGGTCTTCGTTCCACGCCCAATGATGAATGGACCAGTTAGTATGGTCCAATCACATTATTTAAAAAAAAAGAAAAAAAGAAAAAAAAGAAAAGAATGGACAGTTTAAAGACCAATTCTCGGTGGTTCCCATTCACTATATACTTGTAGTTTAAAGAAAATTGATGGATTTAGGTAATGTTTTTTTTTTTTTTTTTCAAAGAAACTATTTCAAGCCTTTGATCATTTAGTTGTTTTCCTTGCCAAAAAACCCCCATAGGGCTTGGGCTGGGGCCTTTCCAGACTGATTGGGGTCAGGGCTCAGGGCAGTAGGGCCGAGCAGCCATTGCCACACTTCTGTAATCTACATCCCCCATTATTACAATACCTTTTTGTAATTTCCATCACCCATTATCAAAACAAACCAACAAATGGATAGCATGGCATCCAACATACACGAGCCCCGTACTCATGTTCCGGTGGGGTTGGCTATAAATTCTCGAGTCTATTGATTAGAGGATGGGTCGTTCGTACAATGGGCCCAAAAACAGACGATCTAAACTAACTGTGTGAATGGCCCAACCCAACGTATATGTTCTGAGGTCCTTGGACTGGATGGACAGGACTGTCCGGTCCAAGATTTTGTACTCACCAGACGAGTGGTTTCCATCTCACCGTTGGGCCACTGATGCAGGACTGGGCCAGAGGACTATAGTCGCTAGGCTATTAATCGAGTTCAAAACGATAACCATGGAATATACTCGGGTTTATTTGTGACATGTGGGGCCATGTGTAGTTAATCTAGACCACTGGTTTGTTGGACCATGAACCAAAAGTCTCTTAGACGGAGGGATCATATTTTACCAATCATGGGACTCTTTCAGTTGAATGTGGACCGTTTCTTTATTTATCTTCGTAACTGTCGTTTTGGTAGGCCCCAAGCTGAATATGGTCAGGATCATCCCATTAATATTTTTGGGCACGGTCCATTGATGGCGGATTGTGAATTTCCTACATTTAGACCCCATGATATATGTGTCTTATCCACGCAGTCCATCCATTTTGCCAGCTAATATTCGGGTATGAGCCCTCAAAAATGAAGCAGATCAAAGCTCAAGTGGACCACACCACATATTACGGTGGGGACTGAAAGTCTGAACGCTTACTATTGAAAACTTCTTGGGCCCAGAGAAGTTTTGGATCAAAGTTGATATTTGTGTTTTCACTTCATTCAGGTCTGTGTCACCTTATGAACAAGTCAGATGAGAAACAAACATCTCTGTGGGCCTTGGGAAGGTTTCAATGGTGGACATCATTCTACCCATGTTTCCTGTGGTGTGGTCCACTTGAGCTTTGGATCTGCCTCATTTTTAGGCTCATGCCCTAAAATGGGCTGGCAAAATGGATGGACAGCGTGGATAAAACACATACATAAAGAATGATTCGAGCCTAAGTACTTGTTTAAATATATATTGAAAAATAATACTGATTATCCACTTACATTACTTTATCACCGTAGAATTTAGAAAAATAAACGGGTCCTCAAAGAGCTTGGATCTTTTGCAATTCGGGTCCACTTAAACAGTACCGAGCGAGCATCCACGTCTACGGCCCGATAAGTGGGTTACCAATTCGTTGTGTAGTCCGCCGGACTACAACACAAGACCCCTATCTGAAAAAAACGCAAGGGCTCAAAATACCCATTTATCCATCTATCTGCAAGAGGAGTCAGAGAGAGAGGGAGAGAGGAGAATGTCGATATCTTCGTTATCAGTTTCGAGGGTTTTTCCCACAATTGCAAATGACAAAAATACCCCTCAAGGGAAGAGTGGCAGTAAGACGATGGTGGTGGAA
Source organism: Magnolia sinica (assembly GCF_029962835.1). NCBI lineage: Eukaryota > Viridiplantae > Streptophyta > Magnoliopsida > Magnoliales > Magnoliaceae > Magnolia > Magnolia sinica. The sequence continues at coordinate 11,009,857 of NC_080583.1, read as the reverse complement.
TGCTCATCAAGGCCTCAGAAAAAGGCAACATCACACCACATGAAGACTCGTCCTAAGAAAAGCCAGCCATGGGACATCAACCGCAAACCAACGGTGTATGCTCCTCTCCCGCCTCTCCCTCCTGATTGGACACTCTTTGACCGTTCTGATCCCGCCCTAAACATCTCTTCTTCTGCTGATGATGTTGTTGTCGAAGCTGAGGAAGAAGAAGCTTCTCTCTCTCCTGCGTAGGTTTTTTTTTTTTTGGATATTAGGGTTTGCTGTTGTGTTGGATTTTGGTGGGGAAGCGTGTGGCTTTTGTGGTAATTTTTATGAATTCTGATGGTAATATGATATTTGGTTTTATGATGCTCGATTTGATTTTCTCCTCTTGTTAGTCGATTTTTTTTTTTTTTTTTTAATTGTACCCACCTCACCTCATTTACATGACAATGTACAGGGCTCCCCTCTATTTGGGATTATTACAGATAAGTCTCATTAAACTCTCTTACAGGGGGGAGGTAGCTGCAATAATCCAAAATTTGGGAGGTGTATACTGTATACAATTGCTAACCGAGGGAGGTAGATACAAATAATTCAAAATAGTGGGTAGGTGCGTATGATTGCAGTAAGGGGACGGTAACTGCAATAATCCAAAACAGTGGGGTCGATGACTACAATTGTTGTATAAGTGAGTGTGGATACCTGTAATAATCCTAAACATTGGGAAGTTAAATGTAATTGTTATGTAATTGATGTGAACTACCTGCAATTAACTTCCTGTGGGAGATTGGCCGTCGTTTATTGAGTGAAAATGGTGCCTATCAGACGGTTAGGATTGTCCAATCACCATTGTTTTTGTGGTGTGACCTACGTTCTAGGTGGACAATAGATCATTGGTTTTGGTTGTCGCAATGATGGCATAGTCTAGTAGGTTCATCAATCTGGACCGTTGAGTAGATGGGCCATGGCCTTTGAACATTAGGTGTTACCTTTACCGTGTGGGGCCCACTTCGATGATTTTTTTGCATATCCACGCCTTCCATATGTTTTCACATATTATTTTAGTGAGTGATCCCAAAACTTAAGCAGATCCAAATCTCAGGTAGGCCACACAAGTGGAAACAGCGGTATATGACCATTAAAATCTTTTTGTGGCCCACAAAAGTTTTGAATCAAGATTGTCTTTATGCATACCCTTCATCCAGGTCTGGTTGACCTTATCAACGGGTTGGATGGAAAGGAAACAATACGTGAACATTACTGTGGGCCCTAGGAAGTTTTTAGTAGTGGGCATTCAATCACCACTGTTTTCTGTGGTGTGGTCCACTTGAGACTTGAATCTAGTTAATTTTTGGGGACAAGTCTTAAACTGGGTTGGAGAAACGGATGGACGGAGTGGATATATAAAACATCATTCAGGTGGGCCCCTCGGTAAGGGTAACTGCCACTGAGGTGTTACCCACCTAATCCGCTCCCCAAATTTACAGGCCACCGATCTGAGAGCTATGATGGCCTGATCGTGTAATTTTCATGAGTGACAGTGATTGCACGGTCGGATTGATGAGCACGTGTACTGATTGTGGCCTTACCGTAGCAAGAAACCATGGTTATGCCGATTTGTTGGCTTATCAAAGTGGACCCATCTCCTGCTATTTCCACACGTGCCAATGGGCGGTCAGGGCATTGGGTAGAGCTCTAAAAAGAAAATGCTGCTATAGGAAGCTGATCAACGGTTCAAAGTCAATCACACATGTGCCCCACCTGATTAATTGGATAATCTATCTTTTAGGGTCACTCGCATTTAAATTTCTACAGACGGCTGTACACTAACATTCCATACAACGGTCATATCATCCCTACCATGCAAGCAGCAATGAAGATCATGTGTCACAAAACTAAGCTGGCAATCCCATTATATGGGCCACACATTTAGACTAAATGGAAAACTGGCGGTTTGATTCATTTTAAATGTGGGCCACACATTTGATAATTGAACCGAATTGGTATTTGTAATGGCCACCTGAAAGGTGGACTCATGATGGACGAATTGGATCTTACACACGTGCCATGCCAGCATATGGGATGGTGTGTAGATGGTATACTTCAATTTGTTTGGACGAGCAAGATTGGAAGAGAAATGGCCAGATACAGCGCCTATGTTGAGATCTTTCACTTGCAGCCATTTCTATGAGCCCCACCATGATGTATATAATTTATCCACGCCATCCATCCATTCTGTGAGCTCATTTTAGGGCATGAGCCAAAAAATGAGGCTGATCCAAATCTTGGGTGGACCACACCACAAGAAACAGTGGGGATTGAATGCTTCCCTTCATCTAGGTCCATGTGACCTTACCAATAGGTTGGATGGCAAATAAACATTACAGTCGGGCCTGGGAAGTTTGTAATAATAGACTGTTAATCAACACTACTGTTTTCCTGTTGTGTGGTCCACCTAAGATATGGAGCTTTTGGGTCATTGTCCATTCTTCTCAATGGTGTGGCTCACCTGATGATTGGGTCGGCCTGTGCATCTACATCTGACCATTGGATCTACCCATTGATGAGTTTGATGGAACACATATCAGGTGGGCCCCACACAGCTCAGACTGCATGTGATCATTTCTCGTTTTAATTCGTAGAGGCAACGTTAGTTGATTCGACAAGCGTGTGAAGCCTGCCCATCTGGATGCGGGTGTGTGAGAGGACTTAGCTTTTGCTTGGATCTTCAAATGGGCCTAAGTGACTCAACCTTGTCCATCTGATGGGTTTTAGTCTCCTCAAAGCTTTGACGAGGTCCGGCCTCGCAGGCTTTTCAATACAATGTTGTTACTATCTTTCACTAAAGGTTTGTCTAAAGATCAACATGTACTTCCATCATGCAAGATGTCCATGATTCAATCTCATAAAAGCTTTAGTGGGAGTATTAGATGGACATTCAATCCCCACTGTTTGTGAATCGTTTATCCAAAACTTCTATGGCCATCTAATACTCTCGGGTCAATTTCTATGGCCATCTAATACTTTCATAAAAGCTTTAGTGGCCGTATTAGATGGACATTCAATCCCCACTAAAGCTTCCATCAGTCTCGATCGATCGATCTCTCGGGTCGATCGATTGACATAATTTAAAAAATACCTTTAACTCTCTAGACACTTTCGGGCGCGTTCAATTGCTCGAACATGCTGGGTCGATTGAATGAGGATTACTTGATCGGTGTCGATTGATGGCATGCACAATTTTACGTAATCGCGCAATTAGTTCCCTATTTCGAGTGTTATGTTATTATATATTACACCCCAGAATTTAGATATCTATTAGGGCTACTCAATACCTAAATTCTGAGCATGTGAGCTAAAATTTATATATTATCATCAATGCACAAGTAAATACTCAATTCCATAAGGCTATGTATATACAAAATAAAGGACGACAACTATTAATTCCAAACTTAATTAAACAACATTATATTATACCATCTACAACTTAAGTAACTAATTAAATTAAATAACTTAACTTATTACATTAACATTTGAAATTTCAAATCAAGCCTAATAACAATGTAATTAATAATAAAGGCCCGCTTGCTCGAAATATTCCAACTTGGCACCTGAATGGTTTAAATTAACGTGAGTACAATGACTTAGTAGGATTGTCTCATATACAAACCTGAAGTTCTAGATTTCGTATGTCTTTAAGTAAAGTAATATATTTGAAATAAACATAACAACAAAACTAATAATAACATCGAGTAAAAGGAATGTAGAAATGATATGCATGCGATACTATTTATGATTCCACATAAATAATTAAATAAATATCCATCATTAATTACAACATGTTCACTCCCCAAGTATAGGGTTGTGATGTAGTAATAAACTCGGTAAGACCGAGGTCGAATTCACAGGGACTGATACCTGTACGTTATCTGAAACCAAGTAGAACTAGAACCAGACTAAGATGTGTTCTAAACCAAATAGAATTTAAGAAATATTTGTGAAATAATTATCTAAAACTTAAGGAATTCAGAAAAGGAAAACTAGGGATTCAGAGGATCCACTTGTAGGGATCAGGGAGATCTTTTGCCTGCATCAGGAATCATGGAAATTAAATTGAATTTCCTCTGATATAACTTTAAAGGGATGAAAGGTATTTGAATCAGAATAGATTCCATCATCAAACCATGCCCAGGAGACAGAGCAAATAACAGAATTAAACTAATCACCAACCAATCAGATGATTATGAAGGTTAGGAAGGGTACCGACATCCAACCATGCCCAGGAGACGATGGCGAACATCAGGGCGTCCTGATATTATAATCAAAATAAGAGAAGAGGAATACTCAAAGCCATTGCGAGCCCATTGTAATTTCAGTCACAACATGCCATTAAAAACTAAAAATATTCCCATAAAATTAAATAAAAAATTTCTTCAATCTAATCAAAAGGCACAAGCAACATCTCTCCCATCAGGCTACAAGCTTCACCTCTTAGCCCTAGCTAAGAGGTTCAGCCGGACATGGATGGGCTGGAAAAAATTAAATAAATTAAAATACAAATAAGAAGAGAAGAAAACAAGAAGAAAAAGAAACTTCTGCCTTTGCTGACGCCCACCTCACACTTCCCTGCCAAACTCCCACGTTGAAGCCTTCCTGTTGCCTCCACGGCCCCACCTCTTTCTCTCTCCGTTTCCTTCTTTTCCTTGAACCCCACGCTGCCCTGGAAAACTCTTCCCGTTCAGGCCTCTGCTCCAGCACTCCCAGCCAACGTGCCAGCAGTTCACCCCAAAGTCCCTGACCTCCTCCGTTTTTCCTCCGTTTTAAAGATCAAAAACTCCCTCTGGCGCTGCTGCAGAGTCCTACCCGAGATAGGTGGCGGAGACAGTCCGAGAAGGAGTAGGTGCGGAAGATTTTACGCAAGGCTCGTGCGTAGGGACGTTTTGCAGCCAAGAAAACGGAAGAGAAGACTTCCACTTCCATCGCAATTTTTTCAAATAGATAACGTCCCTACGGACGGTTTTGGCCCTTCTACACAATAGACGGTCCGGATCGCTGTTTTGATCAGCAATGATGGCCCACCTGGATTGACCGCAGCTTCCTGTTGTGAACAGAGCATGCGCGGTCGGGCGTTGTGAAGGCGGCGAACCGCTGATTGACGCCGTGTGTAAAATCCACTCCGACCATTCGATTCGCGTCGAAAAACCAGTAGGATTCGGCTGGTTTTATGTTAGATTCGGTGTAGCCCATACGATCTTTGTTCCCACCGTCCATTCCTGCGTTTTTATGAAATCTGCCATTGTGTGTGTGCATGGGCCAAAAAGGAAATCTAGGCGACGATGTTGGTCACCTTGCAGAGCGTATGGACGGTTCTGATCGTCGAGAACTGTGATTGATGAGGCCCACTACGTGAAAACGGACGAACAGCGTCCGCCCGCTGTTCTCGTCTGCGAGAAGGACGCTGACCCGATCGGCTTGATTCGGTGCACGAGAGTGCACTTTTACACTATGCACTGCTGCTTCCCATAGGGTCCATTATGATGTTTTTTTGAGAGATCTGATCCGTCTATCCGTTTTGTCAGCTCATTTGAATCGTTGAGCCCAAGATTGAAGCACTTTCAGACACCAGGCGGGCCCCAGTTCACTGATTTATGGGCTGATCTGTCCGTTGGGCCACTTCCAGGGGGATCCAATGGCTGAAATTTGACATGTACGGTTAGTTTTTAGTTTTTAGGCCATATGTGAAGTTTCAAACCGAACGGATGATAGAAACCCTGTGATCTTGCATTCTGGCTGACTTTCAGGCCGTTTGAGCTTCGGTTTCTCAATTTTTCCGGGTCCCTGATGTGTAATTCTGTTGATCTTGGGTCTCTGGAGTCCGTCCCATGCTTTGGTGTCATTGGAGCGTTAAGTCCATGCTTTAAGCACCATTTTCGGTCCAGGCTCGTACATACACTCTGCATTACAAACACGATTAATCAGGCCATTAAGCGGTATCATGCATGTAAATCTATGTAACAACTGGGTCTGATATGCAATATTTGACCCTCAACACAACACCGTACTCAGTGTATGATCACGTTACATTAATGCCCACGCACCCGTATCTCGTGGTAAGGCACTCATTTATACGTTAGCTGGTCACTTTACTGCTCCAGTTGTACTTCTGACTTATGTCCGTGCATACAATTGTACTCATACGCCGTACACAAATGAGACTTTGAAGGATCCAACGGGTTCTAGGGTCTTTCACCCAAGAGACACGATTGCCCTACTTGTTAGAATTAGGGTTTCTCACCCAAGGGACACGATCGCCCTACTTGCTGATACAACTATATTTTTTTTCTTTTTTATTCAATAATCAATCGAGAAGCATAAATGACATGAACAATTCTAAAATTAGCAATAAAACAATTTAATAAGTAAAATTTCTACGTTATAATGTAAGTTCTATACAAGGTGCATAAATTCAATGCCGATAACAATTTAGTCCCTAAAATTTAGGGAACATCAAGGTATTTTCTGTAACAGTGCTGAAATTTTACTTAGATATCCCTTAAGAATGTTAAAATACTGTTTATATTTCAAAAAATGGATTAATTTTTTAAAATTTAATTATGTAGGGATATAAACTAATTATTTTATTCTAAATTCAAATTTTCATAGTTTATAGAAAAGATTTATCTAGACCTTATGTTTACATTTTTTTAATTAGAGTTTTAAATTAGTACAAATTAAAAGTTAATTTAATATCAAGTTAAATTTTGATTTAAATAATTTAAATAATAATCTAAAACAGATCATATTGATCCCAAAATACTTAAAATTTAGACTTATAATCATTTAATTTAATCTTGACAAGAAGAATTCTGAAACTTCTAAATTAGAATACAATTTACTATATTTTTTTACTCAAATTTAAAAATAAAATCAGTTAATATTTATCCTAAACTAATTGATTTAAAGAAATTACTCTAACTTAAATTTAAAGTCTAAATTTTGAAAAATTAATTTAATTCACTTAATACTTAATTTAGAAATAAAAATAAGATTATAATCTAACTGTACAAGTTAATTAGATAATTTAATTCACTTAACACTTAATTTAGAAATAAAAATCAGATTATAATTTAACTATATAAGTTAATCAGATAATTTAATTCAATTAATGCTAAAATTCAAAAAATGAATATCATGGTGAAAATGAATTTGTTTTTTGAAAAGTCACTATATATATATATATATATATATATATATATATATATATATATATATATATATATATATATATATAGAAATCTGTCTTAATGAATTTAAACAAATTATAACATTTAATCTAAAAATTAATAATTATTACAAGTAATTTATTTTACACATACGATCAGATTTAAAAATCATGAAATTTAATACTATTTTATTAAATTATTAAAATTTATCATTCTTAATTTAAATTATAGCTTAATCAACTTAATAAAATTTGCATCAGTAGTACAAATATAGTCTATATCATATTCCAATTAATAAAAATTTTATTAACCATTTTTCTTTTTCTCCAGAAATTTGTGGATTAATTCAAAGCTAAATATAAAGAAATTTTAATTAATTAACACATCCAAAATTTAAGGTTTGATGGTAAGGCATTTCAATTCAAAAGAGTTTATAATTTCTAGTAACTTAAAATCATAAATTTACGTAAGAAATTTCAGCAATAATTCAAAATCAACAATTCTAAGGAATTTATTAGTTTAAATTAATTATTAAAATTTCATCACAAATTTAAATACACAAAAGTATTTAGAAAATTTCAGGTATGAGCTAAAATCACCCCGATGAGACAGAATAATTTATTTAAATTCAAAGGAGTAACTAAACTATTATATGAATTTTAATTAGTTACTTATAATAAAAATTGCATGAAAATTCAAATTTAAAAGCATAAAGATCTAAAATTTCAAATTTGTAAAAGATCACTTACCTTTAAAAAAAAATTGTTAATCCAACTCAACACGGCCCTGATTCAATCTCTCTCTCTCTCTCTCTCTCTCTCTCTCTCTTTCTTGATCTCTAGAGTTCTCCTTATCTTCCCTCTCTCTCTCTCTATTTGATTTGATTGTTTTGTTTGTTTTCTTTATTATTTAAAAAAAATTAAAAAAAAAGGAAAAAAAAAGAAATGAGAAACAGAATAGAAGAGGGGTGAATATGGGATGGTTTAGATTGGTGGGAGGGTTCGGTACCCATTACCGTATGAAGAAGGAAAGAGAGAGAGAGAGAGAGAGAGAGAGAGAGAGAGAGAGAGAGAGAGAGAGTCAAGGAGTGGGTTGGTTCAGGCGATGACGTGCGGCAGATAACTCCTTTTTTTAGATGTGGTGGGTCCCACTGATGATGCAATAAATCCACTTCATCCATCATCTTGGCCTGGCCATGAGAGGACATGGGGCCAAAAATGAAGTCAATCCAAAACTTAAGTGGGTCACACGAAGGAGGACGGTGGGATTGGTTTCTACCGTTAAAAAGACAGGTTGTTACAATCTACCCCCCATTAACAAAAATTTCATCTCCAAAATGTAACATACTTAACATATGAAGAGATGAGAGTACTTCTCTTGGATTTCATCCTCACGCTCCCACGAAGCTTCATCTTCGCCATAATTCCCCCATTGAACCTTCACGAGTGGTATTGCTCTTGTTCAAAGTACTTGCTCCTTTATGTCGAGGATGCATGCGAATCAGTTGCCCTATGCATGAGACGTCATCCCGAATTTCTAGTGGTTCCCAGTCAATGATATGCGATGCGTCTCTCACATACTTTCGAAGCATACATACATGAAATATGTCATGGACGACAAAAAGCTGAGGAGGTAAGGCTAGTCTGTAGGCTATGAGGCCTACTCTCTGCAAGATCTCGAATGGTCTGATGTAGGTGGTACCAATTTTCATTTCTTCCTGAATCGCATAACTCCTTTTATTGGGGATACTTTTAGGAATACATGGTCTCCAATGGCGAACTCCAAGTCCCTTCGGCGATTGTCGGCATATCTCTTCTAGCGACTCTGAGTGGTACGTAGACGTTCTTTGATGACAACAATCTTCTCAGATGTCTTTTGCACTAATTTCGGTCCCCACAATGTTCTTTCACCTACTTTGGTCTAACAAATTAGTAATCTGTAGGGTCTTTCATATAAAGCATCAAATGGCGCCATGCCAATACTGGACTGAAAACTATTGTTGTAGGCGAATTCTGCTAAATAGAGGTGGTCGTCCCAATTGCCCTTGAAGTCAAGAATGCAGCTGCGAAGTATGTTTTCTAGGGTTTGATTTACCTGCTCCGTTTGTCCATTAGTCTGCAGATGGAAAGTCGTGCTGTAGTTTAGCGTCGTTCTCAAAGCCTTCAGAAGACTCTTCTAAAAGCGTGATGTAAACCTGGGGTCTCGATCGGATACAATGGACACAAGAATGACACAAAGCCTAATGATCTCTTTGATATACCGTTTGCTTAACTCATCTAGGGATGAAGAAATGCGTATAGAAAAGAAGTGTGTTGACTTTGCCTAGAAGCGATCATTAATATCACATCATGATGATGGCTTGTTTTCGGAAGCCCAACAATAAAATCCATCGATACGTGCTCCCACTTCCACTCTATGACCCATAACGTTGTAAAAATCCTGACGGCTTCTAATGCTCCACTTTAACTTGTTGGCAGGTAAGGCACCTTGTAATGTAGTTAGCTTTATCATTCTTCATATTGCTCCACCAATATTGACGTCGCACATCATGGTATATCTTGGTTTCTCCTAGGTGGATGGTGAATTTTGTATGGTGCGCCTCATATAAGACTTCTTATTTTAATTCAAATATGTCTGGAATGCATAACTTCCCTCAAAATCTGAGCCCCCCATCAAAACCTATTCACCACTCCAAGTTATCCATTCCCGCTTCTTCTGTTATTTTCTCTTATAGCCATGCATCATCCTTCTGCACTTCCATTATTCGTCGCATCTAGAAAAGAAATTCCGAATAACTGTATCCTAAAATAAGAATTAAAGGACTAATTTAAATGGATAATTAAGAAATTACTTACCAATGTGGACTGCACTACTAAGTTACCGATATAAGCCCGAGGTTCCTCGATAGGAAGTCTGACATCAAAATCTTTAATTATATCAAGCATCTCCTATTCTTTAATCATTAAACTTGCCACCAGCTTACACGTCTTCCTACTTAGCGCGTTGGCTACGACATTCGCCTTGCCTGGATGATAGCAGATGTTAAAATGATAATCCTTCAAGAATTCCATCCATCTCTTCTGCCACATATTTAGGTCCTTTTGATTAAAAAAAACTTTAAACTCTTGTGATCTGAGTATAGTTCAAACTGCTCACCATAAAGATAATGCATCTAAAATTTTAAAGCAAACAATACACTGTAAGTTCTAAGTTGTGAGTGGGATAATTCTGCTCATGAGGTTTCAACTGCCTTGATGTGAATGCTATTGCTTTACTACTTTGCATCAGCACACATTCTAACCCTTAATAAGATGCATCAGTATATACCAGAAATCTTTCCCCTTCAGCTGGTAAAGAAAGTACTGAGGCTTTTGTTAATTGCTTCTTCAATTCAGAGAAAGCTTGCTTGCAATTTTCATTCCATTTAAAAGAAGTGTCCTTCTTGGTTAAGTTAGTCGATGATCTTGCTATCTTAGAGAATCCTTCAATGAACCTTATATAATAACCAGCTAATCAGAGAAAACTGCGCACTTATGTCATATTAGTGAGCTACTTGCAACTTAATACTGCTTTAACTTTTGATAGGTCTACCGACACCAATGTTGTCAAATCGCATATGTGATTGCATGCGATCAGCATATGCGATTGCACAATTGCATATGCCATGGCATATTTTTTTGAAAATAATAAAATTTGAAATAAAAAGTTAAAAAAATTCTTTTAAAAAAAAAAGAAGGAAAAACTTGTCTAATTAGTACACATGATTGGATTTGGTTATTTTACTTATTTCATTATAATTTAAGTGCTTCATTAAGTGATATATTTAATTACTTATATTATATTATATAAATTTTAACAAAACAATCAACAAGCTACATTAAAAGATAACTAATTATTATAAAGTTCGAACAAAGAAATTTTATTGATAAATGGATAACTTGCAACAACTTACAAGTTATAACTTACAACTTAATTTATAAAAAGTAAGCACAACTTATAAAATACAAAAAATAAACATAATTGAAATAATTGTAGAGAGATTAAAGTAAGAGAGAAAGAGGTGTAAGAGAGAAAGAGTAAGAGATTTAGAACTTTGGAGTAAAGAATAGTGAAAAGGGAAGGGAAATGAGTACATATTTATAGGCAAAAGTTCTCCAAATTGAAAAAATAAAAAATAAAAAAAATTTCTTCCTCTCTTGGCTATTGGAAAATATGCGATCACATATGCAGTATACGATCACATACTCGCATATGCGATCGCATATTGGTCGCATATAAAAGTATGCCATGACATACTTGCCAGGATCGCATATGCCATCATGGTATATGCGATTTGATCAACAGTATGCGCATATGCGATCGCATTTGACAACAATGATCGACACTCATTTTTCTGACACTATGAGCCTAAAAAACTTTACTTTATTCTTCCAAAAATCATATTTTGAAGCTTTGGCATACAACTGATTGTCCTTTAGAGTCTGTAGAGCTATTCAAAGGTGTTCTGCGTGATCCTCTCGCGTCTTGGAGTAAATTAAAATATCATCTATGAACACTATCACCAATTAATCTAAATACAGTTTCAAACCCTGTTCATGAGGTCCGTAAATACTGCTGGAGCGTTCATTAGTCTGAAGAGCATCACTAGAAATTCATAATGGTCGTACCGAGTCCTAAAGGCAGTCTTGGGTACATCTTCATCTCCAATCCTTAACTGATGATATCCAGACCACAGGTCTATTTTTGAAAAGTATTTAGCTCCATTCAACTAATCGAATAAATCATTTATCATCGACAACAAGTACTTGTTCATGATAGTCACCTTATTAAGTTGACGGTAATCGATACATAGCCTCAAAGATTCATTATTCTTTCTTACAAATAATACTAGTGCACCTCACGGCAACGTACTAGCCCTAATAAAGCCTTGGTCTTGAAGCTGCTGAAGTTGCTCATTTAATTCTCTCAATTAAACAGGAGCCATACGGTATGGTGCTTTATAGATTAGTGCAGTCCCAGGTACCAGATCGATTGTGAAATCAACATCTCTTTGGAGGTAATTCAAGGATATGTTGAAATACTTCTAGAAATTCGTTAACAATCGGAATTTGCTCTACTCCTTGAGGTTCAACTTCCAAGATGATTGACAAACTAATGGGTGCTCCCTTCATTCGCATTTCATGGAATTGTAACGGTGGTCACCAATCGATATTCAATATGACTATCTTTCTAAAATAATTGATTTTGGCCCGATATAGAGATAACCAATCTATCTCCAAAATAATGTTGTATTCTCGCATCAGTATAATTAAAAGATTAGCTGATAAATTTATATTTTCGATCATAATCGGACAAGATTTATAAATTTGGCTTACGTCCACTGAATTATCAAGGGGGTTTGCTACTGTTAAAAAGACAGGATTGTAACAACCTGTCTTTTAAACGGTGGAAACCAATCCCGCCGTCCTCCTTCGTGTGGCCCACCTGAGTTTTGGATTGGCCTCATGTCCTCTCATGGCCAGGCCAAGATAATGGATGGAGTGGATTTATAGCATCATCAGTGGGACCTGCCACATCTAAAAAAAAGGAGTTATCTGTAGTGACGTGCGGAAGCACGTCACCGCCTGAACCAACCCACTCCTCGACTCTCTCCCTTCTTCCTTCTTCTTCATACGACAATGGGTACTAGACCCTCCCACCAATCTAAACTGTCTCATATTCACCTCACTCTTCCATTCCGTTTCTCAATCTCTTTATATAAAAATAATAATTATTAAAAAAAAAACAAACAAACAAACAATCAAATCAAAAGAGAGAGAGAAGATAAGGTGAACTTTGGAGATTAAGAGAAAGATCGATATTGAATTAGGGCGGTGTCAAGTTGGATTAACAAATTTTTTTAAAAAGGTAGGTGATCTTATACGAATTTGAAATTTTAGATCTTTATGCTTTTAAATTCAAATTTTTATGTAATTTTTATTATAGTTACTTAATTAAAATTTAAATAATAGTTTAATTAATACTTTGAATTTAAATAAATTATTCCGTGTCATTGGTGTAATTCTAGCTCATACCTGAAATTTTCTAGATGCTTTTCTGTATTTAAATTTTTGCGGTAAAAATTTAATAATTAATTTAAACTAGCAAAATCCTTAGAATTGTTGATTTTGAATTATTGCTACATTTCTTACGTAAATTTATGATTTCAAGTTACTAGGAATTATAGACTTTTTTGAATTGAAATGCCTTACCATCAAACTTTAAATTCTGGATGTATTAATTAATTAAAATTTCTTTTTATTTTGCTTCGAATTAATCCATAAATTTTTGGAGAAAAAGAAAAATGGTTAATAAAATTTTTATTAATTGAAAAATAATATAGACTATATCTGTACAACTGATGCAAATTTTATTAAGTCGATTAAGCTATATTTTAAATTAAGAATAGTAAATTTTAATAATTTAATAAAATAGTATTAAATTTCATGAATTTTAAATCTGATCATATATGTAAAATAAATGACTTGTAGTAATTATTAATTTTAGATTAAATGTTAGAATTTGTTTAAATTCATTAAGACAGATTTTCATTTAGAATTTATATATAATAATAATAATAATAATAATGAAAAGGGAGAAAGGAAAATGTTGTGGTTGATTCTCCTCACTTTTTGAACTTTCTGAATATATATATATATATATATATATATATATATATATATATATATATATATATATATATGACTTTAGATTATTATTGTCAAATTCATTTACACTAATATTCATTTTTCAAATTTTAACATTAACAGAATTAAATTATCTAATTAACTTGTACAGTTAGATTATAATCTGATTTTTATTTCTGAATTAAGTGTTAAGTGAATTAAATTAATTTTTTAAAATTTAGACCTTAGATCTGAGTTAGAGTAATTTATTTAGATCAGTTGGTTTAGAATAAATATTAGCTGATTTTATTTCTAAATTTCAGTATATAAAAAAAAAACTTTATTAAGTTGTATTCTAATTTAGAAGTTTTAGAATTCCTCTTGTCAAGATTAAATTAAATCATTATAAATATAAATTTTAAGTATATTGGGATTAATATGATATATTTTATATTATTATTTAAATTATTTAAATCAAAATTTTAACCTGATATTAAATTAACTTATAATTTGTATTAATTTAAAACTGTAATTTTAAAAAAATAAAAAATCTAAACATAAGGTCCAAATAAATCTTTTCTATAAATTATGGAAATTTGAATTTAGAATGAAAGAATCGGTTTATATCCACGCATAATTAAAATTAAAAAAAAAATCTAATTTTCTTAAGGGATATCTAAGTAAAATTCCAGCATTGTTATAGAAAATAGCTTGATGTTTAGTAAAATTTAGAGACTAAATTGTTATCAGCATTGAATTTATGCACCTTATAAAGAATCTATATTATAACGTAGAAATTTGATTTATTAAGTTGTTTTATTACTAGTTTTAGAACCATTCATGTCATTCATACTTCTCTATTGATTATTGAATAAATAAATAAATAAATAAAGTATAGTTGTATCAACAAGTAGGGCGATCATGTCCCTTGAGTGAAAGACTCTAAAGTTAGCAAATAGAGCAATCATGTCCCTTGGGTGAAAGACCTTAAATCCAGTAAGTAGGGAAATCGTGTCCCTTGGGTAAAAGACCCTTGAACCCGTTGGATCCTTCGGAGTCTCCTTTGTGTACGGCGTATGAGTACAATCATGTATGTGGACATACGTCAGAAGTACAATTAAAGCAGTAGCATGACTAGTTAACGTATAGATGGGTCCCTCACAACGAGATACCGGTGCGTGAGCGTTAATGCAACGTGACCATACACCGAGTACAATGTTGTAATTAATAATGGATGTTTATTTAATTATTTATATGAAATCATGAATAGTGTTGCATGCATATCATTTTTACATTCATTTTTCTCAAAATTATCATAAGTTTTATTGTTATGTTTATTTCAAATATATTACTTTACTTAAAGACATGGGAAATCTAGAACTTCAGATTTGTGTATGAGACGATCCTACTAAGTCGTTATATTCACGTTAATTTAAACCATATAGGTGCCGAGTTGGAATATTTCAAGCAGGCGGGTCTTTATTATTAGTTGCATTGTTATTAGGCTTAGTTTGAATTTTCAAATATTAGTATAATAAGTTAAGTTATTTAATTTAATTAGTTGCTTAAATTGTAGATGGTATAATATAATGATGTTTAATTAAATTTGGAATTAGTAGTTGTTCTTCTTTATTTTGTATATACATAGCATTGTAGAATTGAGTATTTACTTGTGCATTAATGATAATATATAAATTCGGGTATTGAGTAGCCTTACTCGGGTACCCAAATTCTGAGGTATGAGAGTTTGGTATCAGAGATAGGTTGTAGATTCTATCTGATGACCTAGGGTTATCTTTCAAATTAGTGACCTAAACATAAAGCCCTTTGCTTTTATGATAAGAAAACTAGAAATATAAATTTAGGAACCATTATTAACATCAAATATGATCTTATTTAGGCCTGACATTGAAATAACAACTCAAATCTAGACCTTAAGGAAATTTTAAGGATTTTTAGCCTATTACAGTAAGTTGAACATCAATAGTAAGCAGAAAACACTTCACTTACAAAAATCATAACTAATTAAGTTTAAGGCGATTCAGAATTTCAGTCGTAGATTAACAAGTGCAGTTTTAGCAAAAAATAATTCAAAAATGTAAATCTATATTTCTCTTATACTAATTTTAAGTTATATGTATACTAGTTAGAAATCATTTATTTATGGGCAAACCTAATTATCCAAATTTTAGGATTTTCCGTAAACTTTGTATTAGGCTGAAATTTTATAGAATTATAATAGACTTATAAATGTATCCTCATAAAAAGTTTTAAATCAATCTAATACCTGTAAGCACTAGAAACATTGTGAGAATAATATCTTCATAATCTAAATTTTCAATAAATTTTCCATGCTCTTAGAGACCTTAAATAGTATGCACTCCCTTAATGATACTTAGAATTCAATTTTAGTTACTATAATCTACCTGTGTTGTCACACACTAAAGCTTATATATTTAATCAATCGTAAATTATGGCGGATCACAACATTGATGTCGGAGCCTCATTAGGAGCTCCTGGTCCTGATGCCACCGAAATCGAGTCACATATGGTTGGAATTATTAGAGCTATAGGAGATCTTATGGCTCGTGGGCTATCAGATAAGACAAACACAAGCGTAAGGTCAAATCGAAACTGTTCATGTAACTAACGAAGGGATATGAAAGGTTCAAAAAACAAAGAACACCTGTATTTAAGGGTTGACCTGACCTATCTGGGGCTAAAGTGTGGAAGAAATAAGTTGATAAGATCTTCACGGTTATGAGGTGTGATGAATACTAAAAAACAGAATTGACTATTTACATGCTAGAAGGGGAAGCAGACCATTGGTGGGACTTAGTTGTTAGGATGAACCCGAGAGTTGAAGCCTGGACCTGGACCCGGACCCAATTTTGCGAGAAGTTTGATAATTAATACTTTCCATTGTGCGTAAAAAATCAAAAGCGGGAAAATTCATGAAATTAGAGCAGGGTGACATGATAGTGTGCTAGTATGATGCTAAGTTCATGAAGCTATCATGATTTGCAACTTTTCTGGTGTCTGATGAATCCAACAAGGCATAAAAATTTGAGGAAGGTTTGTGAGCCTCTATTCATAGCTGATTAGCCCCTTTCGTACAGAAGACCTATGCAGAAGTGTTAGAGTGTTCCTTGGTAGTTGAGAAAGACATCAATAAATATTGGAAGAATCATGATCAGAAAAGTGGCATAAAGAGTGGTGCTAAAACTTCTATACACATATCTCTAGCCTAACAAGATGTAGCTAAGAGGCAAAGAACAACACTGACATCGATGGCCAGACCGATGACAACACTTCATGCACCACGAATTTCGAGATTTTGCTATAATTGTGGACTCGAGGGCCACACCTCTCATTTTTATCCTAGACCACAACACACTCAATATCCACAAAGGTCGAGACCATCACATCAGTCTTTCAGGCCTCCCTAGTAACATGCACCACCGCCTATGTCCCAGCGACCTCCACTACATCCTTTCGCATCATAGCCTTCCTCGAGACTACCTCAGCCATATCCACATATGCCGTTACAATTGTACCCGAGGCCACCACAGCAAGGACCTTCATCGGTATATCAGAGACCACGTCAGCAGTCACAGCCATAGGTTAGAACTTAGCGGTATCAGCAGTCGAGGCAGGGAGGTCAGGCGCCATGACCACAAGCCCAAGTCTACGCCCTAGTACAATCAGGTGACGACATAGTGTAGTCGTACGAGAACTTGGCGCAGCAATACGAGAGCCCAATTTAGAGTTATGATGTTCTAGCACAGTATGAGGATGAAACTACCCATACTTATGATGATGATGCACCCCTGTATGAGGATCCAGCACCGCCGACAGGTGACATTATACAGCCGGACATTGAGGCTACTAGCAATGTAGTCTAAGGTACCATCGCCATTTATTCATCCTTAGCTAGAGCGTTATTTGACTCTGGAGCATCGCATTCATTTATTTCTTACTGCCTTTTATGCTTGCTTGGGTTATCACCCATCTTTAATAAAAAAATTTATTGATCGAACTTGACACGTCCATGATTCAATATCGATCTCTCTCTTGATCTCCAGAGTTCTCCTTATCTTCTCTCTCTCTCTCTCTCTCTCTCTCTTTTATTTAATTATTTGTTTGCTTAAAAAAAAAAGGAATGATAAACGGAATGGAAGAGTGGGGTGGATATGGCACGGTTTAGATTGGTGGGAGGGTCTAGTACCCATTAAGAAGAAGAAGGGAGAAAGAGTTAAAGGAGTGGGTTGGTTCAGACGGCGACGTGCTTCTCCATGCCATTGCAAATAAGTTTCTTTTTTTTTTTTAAAAAAAAAAAAAAGAAAAGAAAGATGTGGTGGGTCCTACTAATAATGCTATAAATCCACTCCATCCAACATCTTGGCCTGGCCATGAGAGGACATGAGGCCAATCCAAAACTCAGGTGGGCCACACGAAGGAGGACGATGAGATTGGTTTCAATCGTTAAAAAGACAAGTTGTTACATATATGAGTGTAATTATTGGGTTATTGTATTCTAATAAGGGCTTAAACGTTTTTAGGATTTAGAGAGGAGAAAATGAGGGGTTTTCGACATTGTAAGTGCATCAATATCTTGTATTCTCTCTATTTATAATGATTCACCATCGCTTTGTGTTGTAATTTTTTCTTTGAGAGGGTTTTTGCATGTAAAAACTTGTGTTTTTTGCATTTGTGATTGCTTGCTTGCGTTTATCTTTCGACTATTTGATTCGAATTTGGAGTTTGCTTTCACGACTTTCTCAACAAGTGATATCATAACGAATGTTGGGATTTGAATTTAGATTTGAATCATATCAATGAAATGATCAAATATGAAGTATGAAACGGAGAAGTTCACTAGCAAAAACAACTTCAAACTATAGAATGTGAAGATGAGATGCCTTCTAGTACAACAAGGGCTGCAAGATGCACCCATTTGTGTTGAGAAGTGCACAATGTCTATAAGCGATGAAGAGTGGGAAGAGTTGGATGAAAGAACAAAAACTTCAATTTAACTATGTTTGACGGATGATGTCCTTTACAATATCCTTGATTAAAAGACCATTGCGGGACTTTGTAAGAAGTTAGATACCTTGTACATGATGAAATAGTTGTCGAATCGTCTGTATTTAAAGAAGCAATTCTATAATCTGAAGACGGCGGAAGGGTCGAATGTTAATAATTATATCAACGTGTTTTATCATATCTTTTGTAGATTGATGAGTGTGGAAGTGGAGATTAGCAAAGAAGATCAAGCCCTAATTCTGTTGAACTTTCTTCTAGAGTCTTACGATAGCTTCGTGGACACTATATGTCACAGTAGAGAGACCATTGATGTTAGGATTGTCATTTCAGCCCTTTAGTCGAGGGTGTTAAGAAAGAAGGATAGTGGCACAGGGTCATTTATGGATACGTTAGTAGCTAGGGGAAGAAATTTTGAGCGGGAGAAAGAAAACTCGTCGACTTCACGATCCAAGTCTAAGGGAAAGGAAAAGATGAAGTACTGAAACTGTGAAAGACAATGACATGTTAAGAAAGATTGTCAAAATTCTAAAGTCCAAAAGGAAGATAAAGCAAATGAAGCGCCAACTAAGGCAAACACATTAGTAGTCAGGATGTTGGCATTAGTGTTGTTATGACTGCATCCACATTCAGCTATTTCAACAATGATTGGATTTTAAATATAGGGACGTCATTCCACATAACCTCGCATCGGAATTGGTTCAACACATACAATGAGCGTCATGGTATTCAGGTGTTTATGGGCAATGATATTGCCTATAAGGTCGTTAGAATCGGATCGATGCGCATCAGAGTGTCTGATGGGATGGAATACATTCTAACAGATGTGAGACACGTTCCTGATGTACAGAAGAATCTGATCTCTCTGAGAGCTTTTGAGGTAATTGGGTGTAAATTTATAGGTTTTGATCGTGTCCTTGGTAGCCTTTACAGGTTGATTGGAAATGCCATATCGAGTGGAGCTGCAACGTATGTAGCAGAGTCCATGTTTGTGGCATGCACGTCTAGGGCACATGAGCGAGCGAGGCATAAATGTACTTTCTAATCATTCCTTGATTTCTGCATATAAAAGTACTGAATTTGATATATGCATTTATATATGGTAAATAGTCACGGTTATATTTTAAATTAGTGTCCTAGATAATATGCATTCAGTTTCGTTCATGTCCAGCTCTAATAAAAATACCTTTAAATAATGGCCAAACGATGGCAATCTCCATCTTTATTATGTATAATAAGAGCTGCCTGGCAAAAAATTTCACACAATCAGTTTGCCAGATTTTTAAAACTGTGTAACCAGGGCGATTAAATGGTTAAATGAAGCCATGGCCGGGCTGCTCTTCAATACAAGGGAACTCAATACTCGGTGGTGGCGTATATCATTCAAGACATAGGAACTACTAAATTGTTCATAACTCAAACCCTAAGCATATCATGGGCCCTGATTTTATGACTCTTAAACTAGAAATCACATTGATTTGTTTCCCTTAAGTGGTGGATTGATTGATATTCAGCAGAAGGTCAAAATTAAAAAGGCAATGGTCCAAATTCATCTAACAAATGCTTGTTAATCAGAAATCAGAAAGGTAAATATAGACAGCATGCATACACTAAATATAGATGACCATTTTTCTCATACCCATGGCAACAACTGACTCGTTGAGCTACATAACGTTCTCATGGGGTACTAATCCAATCACTTGCCATGTTGGCATGTGAGCCATTAATCATAACTTTAGGGGCCATTTGGACGCAACTGCCACAGAAGACTTCCCTTTCCCACAGGTTCTGCATCATCATTTCCTTAAAAACAATTTGGATAGGTTTACAGCGAATAATTGGGAAGGCAGTTAGCAGTTGGCAATCCAAACAGGCCGCAAAACCACGGTTTCCAATCGAAAAGACAGCTCCAAACGCTGGTTTTGGTGGTGTATCCGGGTCCATCCAGGCCCTTGCTCTGCCACACCCTACATTCCCATTTTGCAAGCATGTGACCAATCCCATGTGTAGAAGGGGTAGACATGCCTCGTTCTGGTTCACACAGGCAGTGGAACCCATAATACCCACTTCTCCATCCTGTCTGCTGCAGATGTTAACGGATCAAAGGGCACAAAAATCTCCATCTTCTCTCACAATCGTATGGATTAAAAACCACAATCTCTGAACAAGTTGCTCAGATCTTTGTTTTGCTTTTTGTTCAATGATGTGGTCCTGAAAAACCATCACTTTCTCTCTTAATCACCCTTGCCCCCCCTAAAGAAAAAACAACCAACCACGAAAAAGAAAAAGAAAAGAAAAAGAAAAAACAACAGACACCATGATTGATGACCACACAATCTCTCTTCCCTACATAGCACTGCAGAGAATGTCAAAGATACGCCAACTCCGCCACAACCACAGGCTTTTCTGGGGAAAAAGATATCAATCTTTTCATCGGTTCGACCAAGTTTTTTCAAATCCAACTGTCCACTGACATGGACATGAGAGATGGACGCCATCAAAAAGGTTGGAGAGGAACTCTCACATTCTTTTTAATAGACCATTTTCTTTTTTTCAACATGACCGCTGTCAGTGATGCATGAATATCACCACTGAATTACAAAAACAAACCCATCCATCCAGACAAACAGAATCAATCAATAAATCATCATCATCTATGCCTCAACCCAATTAATTGGGGTCAGCCACATAAATCCTTTTCCACCATTCCACCCTAATAAACAGAATCGATCAATGGAAGAAAAAATCTAAAACTGAGGCCGTATCCTGATCTTGTGGTTGACAATGGGACCCAGGAACAGCACATGAAATGGGACTAGGGCATTCAGATGTGTTAGAGCAGGCAGCAAAGCTGAGAGAACATACGATGGGATTTGTGTGGGTGAGAGAAAAATACGATGGGATTTGTATGGCTGCGAGAAAATAAGATGGACTTGGTACTTTAGAATGCGCATGTTGCTGACATCATATCACTGAAGAAGGTGAAAGCTTAGATTAGAAAAAAAGAAAGAAAAAAGCATGGTGCATCAGTCAGTAATTACAGCTGCAGAGAGACCCTTTTCATCTTGGCTGCAAAAGCAAAGATCGTACGGAAGTCTTTGTACATGAAATTCGAGGCATGTATAATACCTTCTTTGGGATTAGAAGATTGACGTAATATCTATGATTGCATGCTAAGAGTGCCCGTTGCTGCACCTTCATTTAACCGTTGTTTGCTGGACGCTTTTTGTACTTGCCCTGCACCAGGCCTAAGAGGAAATCCGTAAAGATGTGCTCGTATCCCGGCATCTTCCCATATCCTGCAAGAGTTTACGAGGACCATCTAAGAACCAAACCTGAGCGCATGATCAAATGCCTATGAACTAGTAAATGCATGCATTTGTTGCAATTTGCTCATTTTTAAGAGGTTAATAGCAAAAAAAGTAATCATTTTTCTGCAAAGTATTTCACCAGTAATTGGAATTTTGGCCAACCAAGGCAGTATAATGGTCTTTACTCTATTGGGTTTTCTTCAACACATTCTACCAGTAAGAATTTTTTGTAAACCTCAAGTAAAATAAAATTGATTTCTAGCTTAAAAGAGAGAGAGAAAAAAAATGTTTTAAGTTTGGACTTTCAAATAACCAGAGTGTATCATGCTACGAACCCTCTATTTTGAACATTCCATGTTATGTGGCATGATATGGATAAAAATGGCAAGATGTAAACATTGTAAAAAAGGGTTCCACTTGCCAGGGAAGTAATTGATGTCAATAACATAAAAACGGTCTCTGGTCCCAAACTCTCGGATTATATCCATGTTGAACAGTCGAAGACCCTAAAAATAACAATAAACAAGCGAAGATTATAATTGGAACAAGAAGTACATGATTAATCTAAAAAGTAGAAGGAAAAAGAAAAGGTATGACTTACCAGTCGACGCCGGAGCTCTTTTGCAAGCCTTTCAAGCAAAGGTCGTGGAGGAAGCTCTGTAGGTTTAAAAAAAAAAAAAAAAACAAACAAACAACCATTAGGGGGCTGCATATTCTAGGAGGGTTGATCGCGGATCTTAAACATTGTACAATTCCATAAGAACAAAACCAGAATTAATAAAGATGCATATTCATATACATAATTTTGCAGCAAAGCAAGCCGATATTCGGATAAAGGAAGACTTGATGATCTCACCTGCAACGCAGGGATTGAGATCTGCATCATCTGCAGAAGCTGCAGCACAAGAAACTCTTGGGAACCGAAATACACCAGCATTATTGTAAAGTTCATGTTTATTGACATCCGGTAGGGAAAACCGCCGCACTACCTTTATGGCTTCCCCAACAATATACACCTTAAAGAGAACACCACCTGAAACCCAACAGATAAGAGTTCCACTATTTAAGAAATCATTTACCAATATAATGGAATTGATGAGATTGTTTGACTAATTCCAATAGCATACCATGATTCACAAACTCTTGTAGAACCAAGGGAGGTTCCAGCTTTGATAAGGAGATTTGATCGTAAGCAAGGTATAGCTCATGTGACTTTGCGCTTCCATCCACCACCAATGGCTTTGCAACTGAAACCGAGGGGAGATGATAAATACACAACAACTACATTCCACAATGTATCAAAATAGAAGTTACCTAATCAAGGCCTACAGTTACAGACTAGATTAGTACACTTGGTTTATGTGCCAGGGTATTCATACATCAGCAGAGGAATCAACCAATCAAGCACAGGATTCTGGGCTAGATTGTTGTTGTTGACTTAAGCGCTGGGACATTAAAAATTCGGACTTGAAGTTTAGGGATTTGAGCATCTAGAGTTGTTTCAAAAATAAGAGATTAGGGACTCTTTGTTACTAGGCTAATGATGTTACATCCTGCACAAGATTTAAGCATTCTCTGGAATTTCAAATCGCTTCCATTTGGAGTGAAGGATTGGGTTTTTCAGGTAAGGATACGAGACTAAAAACACTAAGATTGAAACACTGAAACTCAAGTAGCATGACTCACCTGTCATGAACTTTTTGGGAGTTACCAAGACTTATTTTACAATTGAAAGAAGCCCTGGGACCTTCAAATGTTCCCATGACCTTGTGCCTGACACATGTCTGTGCATGTGTACATTTGCATTTACACAAAAAGGTATGAATGCATACATGCACAAATCTACTATGAGGGCCATGGTACTAAAATCGTTAAGAGTAGAATGAAAAAGAAATGCATCTGTGACTTCCAAGTTGAAAAGCATCAACAAAGTAGAGTATGATCCTAATCTTCTTCAAAAAAATCATAATAGGTGTTTCATGTGAGTTACGCTCGGATATCTTTGAATTCCCACAGATCGTCTTAACTGGAAGGATCTCAAGACACGAACGAGCCGCCACAGAGATGGTGGAGTCTCAAGAATCACATATAGGTCGAATCAAGACTACATTCCACTTAACACAGGTCC
Organism: Magnolia sinica; assembly: GCF_029962835.1. NCBI lineage: Eukaryota > Viridiplantae > Streptophyta > Magnoliopsida > Magnoliales > Magnoliaceae > Magnolia > Magnolia sinica. The sequence continues at coordinate 10,985,505 of NC_080583.1, read as the reverse complement.
CCCAGATGACAGTATTGAAGCAAACTGCATTCAGTCTAATTTAAGAAAGAGAAATACAGTGCACAAGCTTACCTAACGGTAGCTTTAACCCAGCCTTAGTAACAGCATCAGGGATGGATGATGGATCTTTTGTGATGACTAGTTGTCTCGGAACACCAACTTTTCCTGCAAAGGCAGTCAATAATAAATGCAACGACAATTTAAAAGACTCAAACTGTCTATAGGGATTAAGGAAGAAAACTTCAACTGCTTTTCTCACTGATCATACATAAGTTGAGTATCCATAAGCACGCAGATATAAGAAAATGCCATGGGCAGTCTTCCAGAAGATACAAAATTAGATGCTTCTTATTAACTAGGAAAAATCCTATGGAATTACCATAAAAATCAGACAAGTTTAGGTCAGCCACATCCTGGAGCATTGACTGGCGATTGTGCACGTGTTCTATGGCATCTGGTGGGTCAAGGACTGTAACTTCCGGATGTTTTTGCCAGTAATCCTATGGCAGAAAAAAAAACAGAGAGGGGGGGAAATGTTAGAGGTTTCATGGATGAAATAAAAATATGGATTATTTTATAAAAATACAGTCGATGCTTTCCTGAGTTCACAAACAAATGAGAGAAACAACATTGAAACATCGCGTGCCAGATATCTCCTCACACAGAAATTATTTTATAATATGTGTAAATCCTTGTCCTGTCAAGACAAGTGAAAAAGATTACGTGCACAGCATGCATGGAGAGACTCTGAACACATCTCCACCATCCCTAAATGGTGGGCAGAAATCTTAGCATGCATTTCAAAACATGGGTTTGAAATTTTGCATTTTAAAATGTTTGCAGGATTCCCACAATCTTTATATCTGTGTGCATGGTGTAGTACAAGTGGATATGTCGAGCCTGACATTCAGTAGCTGAATATCACGTTCAAGATCCTCTCATTGCTAAAGGAGATTATGCAAGTAAAGCTCAATGATAAGGAACCTTAGCCCCTTGCTAGGCTGATTAATGAAATTAGAGAGTTGTCACAGGATGTCCATACTGACTTTTTTCCACTCATAGGACATCAACTAAAATGGTAGAGATAGTTCAACCGAACATGGAGTTCAGAGAGAGGATATGTGCTTAAAGGGAAATCTTTGTCCCACTTGTAATTATGCTTGGCTATTGATGCCTTTCTAATAAACTTGTTATTTATCAAGAGATTCAGTAGCTGAAATGCTTATGAACAAGTTCACTTCAAACTGTCAGCAACGTGAAGCAACCTCCAGAGACATCAGATGACTAGTGTGGTGCAGAATTATTGGGAGGTCAGCTAAGGTGTATGAACTGCAGATGGCTGACATATGCTGGACAGGTATGGGATTTGAGATCATAGTGTACTAAGGAAGTCATGGGTGTACAAGTGATCACCTGAAGGAGTGGTTTTTATGTGGAATTCTCCTCCATGGGCCTTGCAGTTTCATAGAATTCTATCTTCCTGTGTTTGGGTCACAGCTTCAATTAAGAACTGTAGGTCCTGTGGAACTCACTTGTAGAAGTTTTAAAAAAATGCCTAAATGAGTTATTTATGAAAGTAATCTCTGCTATGAACTCTCTCCTATGGAAATCGCATCTGCGTTCGACTTCTACGCATCCAGACAAACCCAAATAACAAATCATCGGATAGCAAGATACTCTCTCAAGTTGAATTTCACCAAAATTATGCGGAGGAAATCATATGGACTTGCATCAGATTAACTGTCGCATAAATAACATATGCAAAGAAATTCTGATTTTAATAGTAACCAATGACATGCTTATGAGCGTCACATCAAGAACTGTTTAAAAACAACATTTAGAACCTCGATACATATTCACACATCCTCCGACACATAGTTGAACCACCATCTAAGATTCGGATATTTTATGGATCAATACTGCTCCTTAAGTTGGTTTTGGTACAGTTTGAAGTGAGGATTTAAATAGTAGTTTCGGAGTCAACTCGCCTAGGGACAAAAACCAGATTCAAGTGTCCCCAACTCAGTCAATTTTAGTCAGTTCCACTCCAGCAGATCTAGGAAATAAAATCTTCAATCACATCTTCCCGTATCTTCAATCACATCTTTAAATCAGCCCTCAATTTTCCGCAAATTGTAAATTGTAAATCTTGATATTTATGCCCCAAATCTATCAACGAAGTTCAAAATCGGCACACGTAGGCTCCTTGTGGGCCTACATCACATGGAAGAGAATGGAGTTGGCAATTTTTAGAATCTCTACACCAAAGACTGATAAAGTTGGCATATTGTCGATAACAAATAGGCAGGTAAAACATTACAAGCAATGAAGTCACCGAACTCTCAGAATCTACCTAGGGTTGTTTTGGCTACAAAGGGAAGTAGGCCAGCCAAATGCCAATGAAAACAAACTAAGAAAATAAAATAGTAAAAGCAAAAAGAATTATTTAGAAATGTCAAAGTTAGAATAATTCTAGTCGACTTAGAATTCCAGGCTCAACAGTCAGGAATGAATCTGTTCCATTCTGGCTCATGGAGGTTGGACGAACCCAGATCTTAGCAGAACCTCATTCATTTCAAAGTATAATAAAACAGCCAATTAACTATTAACTCAGAAGTTATAGTTCAAGAATATAAAGGGAAACAGCCAACACAAAACTTAATACTAAGCACACATATAGTAGAAACATTACTGATCCTGTGATCCATTCCTGTGATCAATCCCATGGTTAGCTAATACAACTGAATAAATTAGTGCTGCAGGAACTGAAGTAAAAACAGCAGAGACCAAATAGCTATTAAAAAAAAAACTTAATCCTTGCATACAACATGAAAGCCAGAAAATATATGCAAAAATATGAATCAACACCTGAACAAGTCACCTAGCAACCATGTCAGAAGATAGATTAGCTGATCACTGAAGGTAGAATCCTCACTGGTCGGGCTTCTTGAGCCTTTGACCTTAACTATCTGATCATGGTTCATGTGGAGGAAAGAGCAACCACTCTGCAAATTATGTCAGACCAAGATGGATTTTAGGCTCTAAAATAACTGTCAGCTCTACCAGTCATTGTAGTTCATACTTCATCTCCGCAAGAATTTATTGTTTTTTAGTGACTTAATGCAAACATGATATACCTCAAACATATACATGAATTGATAAGACCTCAAAATGTAAAGTATGTGCTTCAGACAGTATATGAGCTTCACAGTGTTCAGACTGACTAACCTCAAGAATTTGGCACCATTCTTTTCCTGACAGCTGGATAAGAGATTAACAGAAACTTGTTAGGTTTGAACCAGACACAATTAATTAAACCAAAAGCCATTCATCTCTTGCACAAAGGTAGAAAATATAAAAGAATAAAAACAGCAAAGCTTCTAGTCCAGTCACTATTTCCCACATCAAGAATATAGGGAGATCCAAGAAAAAGTCAAAAGAAGTTTTTGGAGTAATAAAGATGTCCTTGGGCAATTTATAATAGATTTTGACAAGGAATGATTTCAAGAAAGGATTGAAAAATCCACCAACCTTATGTAAAACAATGTCAAAAGGACCTTGATCTGAAAGAGGCCTGTGTTGGTCAATTGCAACAAATAATATCCCCTTTTTCCTGCATCATATGACAAATTTTTATTAGGAGTCAGCTAAATTATCACAAAGCATAAATAAACCTTATGAGACCATGCTAAAACACATTTCTAACAGCAATCCATTTGGTTTTATGGTGCTCCGTCAAAGGTAGTGGCCTTTGCCTTGTGGGGACAATCATCAAAAGACATCGATAATTATCCCTAATATGTAGTCCATTTGCCTTAAAGACGTGCAAACGGTAAACCACTTGTTTATTTACCGTCCGCTAGCAAGGTGAGTATTGGGGGTATTGATAATCCTTTGGGTCATGCCGGGAACACATGAAGGGCTTTTGAGAGCTTGGTGCGAGGGCCGTCATGGCAAGGGAAGATTCTATGGAGGCTCTCCCTGCTAGCGGGCCTTTGGCCCATTTGGGGCAAAAGAAATAATTGCTGATTCAAAGTAAAAAATGGGTCCATATCTAGGATGGTCGAGCGGGCTAAGGTGAATGTAAAAACATGGGCTTATAGTTCAAATATTGGGGGTCGATAGAGTCTTTTAGCCTTCCAAAGGCTCCTTTGTAGCCGCGTACACCCTTGGCACTCATTTAATGAAAGCTTTATAATCTTTCAAAAATAAAACGAATCCTCGTTTAGTAAAAGCTTTATTATCTTTCAAAAATAAAATGAACCAAGAAGATGAGTTCCTATCATTGCTAAATATGTATTTAGTTCAGGCAAGACAACAGACTGCATTTAAAACATTTGTTTTCACAGTACAACAGAATCGTAGATTGATCCCAATTCCGTTTATTCTCATGTAAAGGAATATACAAATGAGGTCTGCCAATCCCAATGCACACATATATCCCAGATCGCTGTATACACATCTACATGTGTCAACATGGCACACTTGTGGAACATTTGAGCTGTCCATCGTGTAGATAAACAGCCCTAAAAATCAGGCCGATCCACCAACCATCAGTGGGACACTGTGTACAAAACAAATGGACAGAGAACCAAGTTCTTTAGCAATCCATTTGTTTTCTACACCGTAGCTCACCTGATAAATTAACTGCCTTGATTATCTGGGCCATGGCATCCAAACAGCAAGGCCAAGCTGATGGACACCTTTGAAGTTCTCCATGCATCATCTGGTATATGGGCAGGCATTTAGCCAGGCTGGGATTGGGGCTGTCCTATCCATGCGTTTGAGATTAAGAAATCTCCACACATATACGTAATGAATATTCAGGTTCACCAACCAGCCACTTGAGAATATGGACAGATAAAATGAATTCCAGCCATACAAAAATGTTTTCAGAAAAGAAAGAAAATCAAGGTTCCTTGAATTGGGCAAGATAAGTAACAACATATAAAACAGAGGAGGGATGTTTGGGACCCAAGACCGTATCACATAAAAAATATCGTTCTACCTACATCAACTACCCGGCTCTCCTTACATCACCAACCTATCAATAAAAATTAGATTTTAAAAAATCAATGTGGCACAACACCATCACCAAGCAATGAAAACAACCTCCACTGAGAGGAGGATCTGCATAGTATCGTCAGGCCCTGAATTCCCACAAGCGTGGCCCATGGGTCAGTGATCCAGACCGTCGATAGGCCCCACAGTGTATGGATCATGCTCTCCTAACCTCTGATATTCCAATCAGGGCAGATAGGTAACAACGATCAAGATCACGGAATCATGGGCCTCACTCGCGAAAAAAGAAATTAAACAGAACAGAACACAAATGAATTACGAACACAGACCTCAGATTTCAAAATCATTCCAAACTACTTTGAAATTGAATACAAAATCACAAATTACGACTTTTAAATGTGCGAATTCTCAAAATTCTCTCTACAAATTCTAATGCTCGAAACTTTTAATGAATTCGACGAAACGGTACTCATCTATCCAATTACCTAGCCAATCCTTCGAGTTGCGGCTGCAAGAAGCTCTTTGTCTTCTTCGACGTCAGAGCGTATCCGACAACGAGCTTCTGCTGTGGCGGAATCCGCTCCTTCTCCTTCTCCTCGTCATTCCAATACGAGATTTCTCCGTTCAACCTCATGCCCCTTTCTCAGAAATTCAAAATCACTCCCCACAACGCCAAAAAAACCCTAGTTTTTATTTTTTCTCTTAGTTCTTAGAGTTCTTACTCAGTACAATCTCAAAAAAGAGCTGGATTTAGAGACTGCTGTCAGTACAATCTCACAAAAGACGCTGGATTTAGAGACTGCTTTGAGATTCAACGACTATCGAAGATTTTCGAATTTGATTTGAGAAATTGCAACAGAAAAACCCTAGAGATTTTAAATGATTTTCCTGTTTTTCTTCCTTGTATCGAGAGAGAGACGGTTAGAAGACGTGAGGGAGCCAAAAAAGGCTCTGTTCGTATTTGTAAGAGCGAGGTCGGATTTTTTCGCGATAATTTGAGTTAAGAAAACGGTTATGTTTTTGGGATTGAATAACAAGATTGCCATTATATTCTACACGCAGTTGGATTTTTAGTTACACAGTTTGGCTAGTGGTCGGTGCTCTGTGGGCTCTACAATGATGTATATGTCCTATCTACGCCGTCCATCCATTTTTTAATATTATTTTAGTACTTTATACTGAGACTTAGGCATATATAAATATCAGGTGGGCCACACCATATAAATTGAATATTCACCATTAAAAACCTCCTAGGGCCCACTGTAATGTTTATTTAACATCCAACCTGTTGTTTAGGTCATACAGACCTGGATGAAGGTAAAAAAATAATATCAGTTTGATTTAAATTTTTCGTGGCCTCAAGGAAGTTTTTAATGGGGAGCGTTCAATCAACACTGCTTCCTGTGATGTGGTCCACTTTAGAAATGGATTTATCTTATTTTCCAGATCATACCATAAAATGATATCAAAAAATGTATGGACAGCGTAGATGAAACAAATACATCATTTTGGGGCCCACAGAGCACCTTCCATTATCCATTGACCAGTGCTAGTGTCACTGGCCAAGCTCCATCCGTTGGAGTTGGCTACGGTGACGAACTCCTGTGGTAGTTCACAACCCTTTCGGAAATGGTGAGAGTGGCGACGTGACCTTCCATGGTTTTCCGGAAATCCAGACAGTCTAAATAACTGAACTGATCGTGAATGGCAAATGACGTAAAATTCATATCATAGGCCATTTTCTTATCACTTATAACTGGAGGTGGGCTGCGGTCTAAGTCGCCAACTCGATTCGGTCTTATGGACTAACCCGAACTTGATCCCATTTGGGACCGAGTCCGAAACATCTGACTTGAACCGATCCGATGCACGGTTGGCCTGACCTGAGCCGAGTCCGACTCGGTTAGAAAGATCGAGTCGGATTGGGTTGGGTACAGTTTGGATCTGGTTGGATTTGTGGGTTAAACTATGAGGTATGTGTTATATTCAAACTGTTCATCCATTTGGAGAGTTTGTCTTAAGGCTTGAGCCAAAAAATAAGATAAATCTAAAGATCAGTTGGACCACACTGCAAAAAATAGTGGGAGATTAAATGTTTACCATTGAAATCCTTTTGGAGATCACAAAAGTTTCAGATTAATATGAAATTTATTTTTCCTCTTTATCCATGTATTTTTAACTTTATTAATAGATTAGATAGAAAATAAATGTTATGGGGCCCTATGAATTTTTTACTGATAAAAATCATTATCCTTACTGCTATTTTCGATGTGGTCCATTTAAGCTTTAGATATGATCCATTTTTTTTTTTAAAAAAATCAAATGTTCTAAAATGATCATGAAAAATGGATAACCTGTATAGATATAATAAATACATCATTGTTGGCCCCATGTAACTTTGATTTCATTTGAACCGTCCTTACAACTCGGAGCTTGAGGCACGTCAGTGCTCGTCTTCACACGACACTATTTGCACCATCTGTCTGGTATGTTTCACTTTCACACGAAATTGGATTGCGTGTCTGAGTTAATCTGTACGCTCTTATTTACTGAGTAAACTCCGTTGGGCCCACCGTGAATGCATGTGGTTTATCTACGCTGTCCATTCATTTTTCTAGATCATTTTAGGGGTTGAACCCAAAATTGATGCATATCCAAAGGTCAAGTGGACCATACCACATGAAAAGTAGAAGTATTGATTTCCACCATATATCTGATCAGATTGATCTGGATTAACCACTGGTTTAAACTCGATTCGATATACGGTCGGATCTGAGTGGGCCTACTCGATCTAACTCGATCTCAACCTTTGATTTGGATTGGATGGGATCGGATCCTCGGAACGAATCGGATTTTGCCCGGCTATGGTTATAACCATCTTCTTTATTATAGCCAAGAACCTATAGTTAGGATTTCTTTTATGAGTGGGATTTTCTAATACTTATGTCCGTCCACCATATGGATGGTCCAGATTGCATTACATGTGTGCTACTGCTATATCCCTACGGAAGATGAGACATTGCCACGTTGCCCTTGGTCATATTTCACGCTGGCGGCCAGACTCGAGCGTAAAAGGGCGCCGTATACGGACTCGGAATGCGTAGCGAAGCACACATCACGACTTCGGTACCATGGGCTACTGAAAAAGCTCCGTGGGCTCCATTATTATCTATGTGTTTTATCCAGGTCGTCCATCCATTTTTTTCGGATCATTTTAGACCATTGTCCAAAAATTGAGACAGATTCAAATCTCAGGTGGACCACACCAGAGTAAAGAGTGGGAATTGAACGGTCACCATTAAAAACTTTCAAGGGCCTACTTTAATGGTTATTTTCCATCGAACCTGTTGATTAGGTCACACAGACCTCTATGAAGGGAATACAAAAGCATCAGCTTGATTTAAAACTTGTGGCCTCAAAGAAGTTTTTAACGGCGAGGGTTCAATATCCTATCGTGTGGTCCACCAGAGATTTGGATCTGACTCATTTTTGGGCCAAAGCTTTAAAATGAGCAGAAAAAATTGATGGACGGCCAGGATAAAACACATAAATCATGTTAGCCCACAAAGGTTTTCCAGGAGCACGCATTACCGACTTGGGTACTGTCTACTACACTACGCAATCCGAGCCCGCCGTATACGGTACGTTCTCACGGGTCCCGCCGCAGCCAAACAATCCATGTGCTGGCTGCGAACTTATCACACCATCCAGGCTGTTATACCTGATAGTGGATTAGCTGTTACCCGGGTAACACATTAGTAGGTGTTACCCTTACCGTGGGGCCCACCTTGATGATATGTCATATATCCATGCTGTCCATCCATTTCACCAGCCCATTTTAGGACATGCTCCCAAAAAATTAATCAGATCCAAATGTCAGGTGGACCACACCACAGGAAACAGTAATGATTGAGTACCTTACCATTAAAAATACCAAAGGTGGCGTAGTAAGGTTTTCGTGATGTTTATTTACCATATGTTGGTAATGTCAAAAAGACCTGGAGGAAGGGAAAATACAAAGATCCGCATGATCCAAAACTTGGCCCACAAAAAGTTTTTAATAGCAGTGTGGTCCACCTGAGATTTGCGTCCTAAAATAGATAAGAAAAATAGATGCACAGCATGGATATATAACAAGTACATTAGGAAAAACAGACGGACGGCGTGGATGTGCAACAAATGCATCAGCGTGGGCCTATACGGTTAGGGTAACACCTTGGTAACAGCTAATCCGCCCCCGTTTAAAGCTTGGGACGTGGATTGGGTCCTACACCTAGGGGTGTATACAAGTTAAACGGAGACTCGGCTAGTAGTTGACCCAGCTTGAACTTGGCTGGGCTCGGTCGTTAGGTTGACTTGCCAACTCGGCTCAGTTCGGTCAGCAGCTCTCGGGCCAGCTCAAGTCTAAGCTCAAGTCTACTACGAGCTGAGTTTGCCTGTGCAATATTTTGACAAACAAATAAACTGCACCTTCAAATGTTTAGTATATGTAAAATAGCAGTAACAATTTTACAAGTATTTCTTCAAACACCTTGCTGGAAATATCAAAATTAAGAAAAAAAATGTATTTATTTCATATACATACCCTCTTTGCCACTAGCTGACACTTCGTTGAGTCATTTCTTTGAACACTTGGAGAGCAACATCAATATCAAAGTAACTGAGTTACCAAATTGGTTCGATACAAGTTCGATTCGAACTAGGGTTTGATCTGAGTCAAGTTGAGCTCGAGAAAGCTCGCACTTGATTTAAAAGTTTTTCGAGCTCAAAAATTCAGCTTGACTCGACTCGAACTTAGTTTTGAATTGAGCTTTTTTGAGTCGAGTTGAGCATGCTAACCGATCTAACTCGGTTCGTGTACAGCCCTACCTACACCGGCTTGTCCCAAGTTCACACATGCTGGGGCTCCATGGGGCCACCTTAATGCATGGGTTTCATCCACACTGTCTATCATATCATTTTAAAGGTATGAACAAGTAAAAATAGGCATATCCAAGGCTTAAGTGGAGAGTCTCGGTTCATGGCTCCATGGTCGACACCAAGCGATTCAGTGCCGAAGTGATGGTTCAAGCACTCGTGTGGGGGCGTGCGTGGAGGTGTATGTGTGTAAATAATTAAATTTTAAAAAATAAAGAAAAAGGAGTTTTAGATCAAACTGATATTTATGTTTTTCCTTCATCCATGTCTACGTGACCCTATGAAGAGGGTGGATAGCATATATACATCACAGTTGCCCTTAGCAAGGTTTGACGCTGGCATCATCATCACCATTGTTTCCTGTGGTGTGGCCCACTTGAGCCTGATTTACCTCATTTTTTGACTTACAGCTTAAAATGATACGGCAAAAATGGATGAACGGTGTGGATAAAACCCATATATCATGGTAAGCCCCTCAGAGCTCCAGATTGTACCAAGAAAGGCAGGGTACTAGCTAATCTGCTCCCCAACACCCTGCAGAAATTCACTATTTTGATGGGGTGAATCATCCACATCACATGTAACACTCATTTAGGGCCCTTTTGGATACCACCAAATAAGTTACTTTTTTCACATACAGTCGTAGAAAAGTAACTTAAGTAACTTTATTTGAGACAAATATGTTTGGTTGGTTTTATGATCAATGGTAAATAGTTTTTATACTTAAAGTTACTTCATCACTTCAATTTTAAGTAGAAATCAAAATAAGCTACTTAAGATATGAGTAACTTATCTTAAGTAACTTAAGATCCAAAACAAAAGCTCCGTTACAACCATCCAGCCCATCTAAAATTTGGCCTGTGTTTTTTAAACCATACAGATCAAACAATAAAGGGATAGCTAGAGGGGAAGAATGTAGGTGGTCTAAATACCAAGGTTTCTAAAATGGTTATTTATAGTGTGTTTTGACTCCATCTGCCATTGTGTCTCTTGACTTGGATGGTCTGATTTTGGTACAACCATGCCATCCAATCATAGGTCCTTTGCTTGGGTGCCACATGCCGAGATGGTTATATCATTAGAATCATTGAATGTTAATTCATGCTGCAATGGAAATATTAAATAGTCAACGGTTAAAAGATAAAAGTTATTTTTCAAAAATAAAAACAAGGTATATTTCTATTTCTTTAATAGGAAAAATGAAATTACTATTTCACAAAGAAATATGAGGAAAAGAATATCGATTTACCAAGGCATCTTGTCGTTTCCAAGTGAGAGAAATCATCATGTCTGAAGCAATCGATTTCTATTTCCCAGTTATCATTTTCATTTACACCAATTCAAACAACCTAAACATACTCTAAATGGATTGTTTAAGTTATCAATTATTTTCCTTGAATTTACAATGTTAAAATAAAAATATTAAATGTATCATATTCAACACCGAAAATCAAAGGTTAAGATCATCATTAATACAATTAGAATATGGATTGGTCAAATATAAACTATGAACCCTAGTGGGTGACACATGATGGCAACTCAAGTCACAGTATACGCAAACTTGTTGGAATATATATAGAGTGGCCCACATGACCCCACTCTTTGTATTCCAAAGTAACTTGTCATATTCTAAATCTTTCGTAGTTTATAGATTTTTATTTATTTATTTATTTATTATTATTATTTTTTAAGACATATGGTGTCCCTACCTCTTTTTTGAAGTAAGATTAATCCTTGTGGATATAAGCAATTACTCATAATCATGTGTATTGGGTAAAGCCAAGGAGGGGAATCGAACCCTCACTTATAGGGAGCAAACCTATGGTGAAGACCATTCGCCCAAACCTCGTTGGGTTCGTATTTCAAAGATTATTCCTCAAATTTCGAGAATGTTCTTTTGTATTTCGGCGGGTGTTTTTTCACATTTCGATAATGTCTTTTCACATTCTAAAAAGATGACTTTTCTCATTTCCGTAAAATTTCATTAAGTGTAAAAAGTCTTGGAATCCTAAAATGCTATTGAAATTTCTAATTAATTAGAGGAGGCAAAGAGTCACATGATTAATTGATTTTTTTGATGGGTTGGAAACAAATCATCTATAAATTTAGGGCTCTTGGTCCTTCTCTCCAACTCAACATTACAGTTGATATCGTATCTCTATTCACACAACATAATGAGTTGAAGAAAGAGAAGATCAAAACTAGTTGATCTTAATTATTGTGCAAGGCTAGAGGTGTCGTGTAAAAAATATTTAGACCATTGCAAGCAGCAAGCAATGGCTCATCACCAATCAGCTTTTTTATCCAATTCAATGGTGCAAAGTACACCATCTAATTTGTACAATATTTTAATTTTTTTTCAAAAGCATTAAGTCAATATTCTACTGATCTATATTATTATAAAATTATTTAATTGCTAATAAAATAAACTCGTTCCAATAACCTTTCTTTACTCCAAACATGCCGCTAGTGTATAGCACCGAGAGTGTGCAGAAAAGGTGGGGCCATACCATAGGGATCACCTCAAGTGGAAATAGAAAGATTCATTCATTAGGTATGCCAAATGAATGATTTATATCTATTCAAAAGAACTTTAAATTTATTTTTTTAATCCTTTCATATTTTATATCAACATTTATATTTTCTTAGAGTTTTTTATTTTCAAATATCTATTGAGAAGAAAATTAATTTTTTATTCTCTCAAAAAATTTCCATGGACATGATTTGTTACTTAGGTAATACAAGTTGTTCTCCTTACAATGATGGTAGGAAGAAATATGGTCCATTTGATTTGCGAGCTTTAGCGGCGAATGTACATTTATCAGTATTTGGTTTTTTTTCTTATCTTTACAAGACTTGATATTAAAGTTACACTAATCATTTATGACTTTGTTAATGCTCTAACAAGCTTTAAAACATTATGATAATTATCATACTAGTTTAGTCAAATTTCCAAAGGAATGAAAATGATATACGACATTTAGTCAAATTTTGAAAGAAATTGAAATGATTTAGATGTTGTTTGGTAAATTGAAAAATGAAATCTAAAAATTAATTTCAGTACTAAAAACTTAAATTGCTGATTTTATATATATATAATTTAAAGATGATATTTTATTAGAAGGAACAAGACAGACTACAAGTAAAGAGATAAAAAAAAAAATAGAAGGCAACTACAAAAAAATAAAAATCACCCCAAACAACAAGCGTAGTCCCATGAATAACGCCCAAAAACCCCAGACAGCAAGAAAACGGATCACGGAGCCAAATCCCTGAACAAAGAAAGGGCTCATGAGAAAACTTCTGCTGCAGAGATACTCCTCTTATGGAAACGATGATTGTTTCTCTTTACCAAGATCACCCACAGAAATACCAAAAGAATCACCCTCCACTTCCTTTTTTCCCAAAACCATCACCTGGACCACTGTGCCAATTGAAGAGAAAGGCTTCCATTGAATTTGGCATACACCAGGATACACCAAACAAACAAAAAGACACACCACCAAATGTCAAGTGAAAAGGGGTAGTGGATGAAGAGCTTGTCCATTGATTCCTCAACCTTCATACAAAGAAGGCAAACATTCAAAATGGGAAGGTCTCCTCTTCTTAGATTATCAATTGTCAATATTCTGTTCTTGCCAGCATCTAAATTTTAATACTTATAAGTAATAAAAAATTTGTTTAGTATTTTTTTTTTTTTTTGAAAAAGGTCCTAATATCTAAAATTAAACACTTTTTTTCACAAAATTCTATTTGGAACACAACCCATAAATGTCTGAAATTTGATAATTGTTGTATTTGCCCCTATTGTCTTAATTCTATTTTCTACAGAGTACGAGACAAAACATGTTATTGTCATGCCACCAAATTCAGCACAGTAATTCATATACATCTCTCAAGCATATTCTTTTAATTAATGGACCATGTACTATATTCTTCTTAATAAAATTATCATAGCCCTTCGATTAGTATTCTTGAATTGGGCAGCTAAATATATCATATTTAACTAATAAAGGTTGATTTAAATGTTAGGATCATATAATATTTATTTATTTATTATTATTATTGCATGATCCATCCATAGTGTGCCCCATGTTGATAGCATCCATGCCATCCCCCCATCTTTCCAGCTTATTTTAGGGTATACACTCAAAAAAGAGGCAAATCCAAATCTCAAGTGGACCACACCATACGAAATAATGGTAATTGAATGACCACCATTAGAACTTTTTGGGCCATAAAAGTTTTTGAATAAAGCTGATGTTTGTGTTTTCCCTTCATTCATGTTTGTATGACCTACTCAACATGTTAGATGAGAAATAAACATTACAGTGGACCTTAGGAGGTAGATTAAAAGCTCAAGTGGACCACACATGGGAAGGGGTGGGGATCAAAAGCTTTGAAAACTTGCTGGGGACTTCTTGAGGCAAAGAAGTTTTGGATCAAGCTAGTATTTATGTTTCCCTTCATACAGGGGTCTATGTGACCTTATGAACATGTTGGATTGCAAATAAAAATCACAGTGGGCCCTAGGAAGTTTTCAACGGTAGGAATTCAATCCACACTGCTTCCTATAGTGTGGTCCCATTGAGGCTTCAATATGCCTCGTGTGGTTCATGCCCTAAAATGACTTGTCAAAATGGATGGATGGCGTGGATAAAACATATACATCATGGTGGGATTTATAGATCTCCTTTCATGATCGTTCATCACTAGCTAGGTCCGAGTGTGGGTATTGCCAAATCCGTGCCCCGCATTCTACGTATGCAAAGGAGCAGATCAGGTGCAGCCCAACCTCATTGAAGATAGTACATTCCTTACCATGGGGCCCATCTTGATGTGTGTATCCTATATCTATGTGATCCATCCGTTTTAAAATACCATTTTAGTGTATGAGACCAAAAATGAAGAAGATCTAAATCCAAGGTAGACCATACTATGGGAAATAGTGGTAAATGAACGCCCTACCATTATGAGCTTCTAAAGCAGAGCCTAACGTAACGTTTATTTTTCATCCCAACCTGTTGATAAGGTTAAAAGCTTGGATGAAGGGGAAAAAACAAATATCAACTTGATCCAAAACTTTTGTGGCCCATTAATGGTCATTCACCACTATTTCCCTCGATATGGTCCACCTGAGAATTGGATATGTTTCATTTTTGGACTTATGCCCTAAAGTGATATGAAAAAACAGATGCACGATGTAGATGTTAAATACAAACATCAAAATGTGCTCCATGTAAGGGTTGCACTATCTTAAATCAGGTCAGGGCAGCACCCAACTCGCTTCTGTCCACAATCCTCATTGTTAATAAGAGAATGAGGATATGTTTCAATTTTGGACTTATGCCCTAAAGTGATATGAACAAACAGATGCACGATGTAAATGTTAAATACAAACATCAAGATGCGCTCCATGTAAGGGTTGCACTATCTTAAATCAGGTCGGGGCAGCACCCAACTCGCTTCTGTCCGCAATCCTCATTCTCAATAAGAGCCCAATATTGTCAAAATGGATGGTTAGTGTGAATATAACATATACATCATGATTTTTTATTTTTTTATTTTTTTTTTGGGGGGGGGGGGGGGTGGTTAAACATCGACACGACTTCTACCTACACTCTCTAAAGTAGAGGGGCAAAGTTGTCATTCACAAAAAAAAAATAAAAAAAAAAATAGCTTATTGCATTCAGCGTTAAGTATTTAGTCGAGAGAGGGAAACTTTAGAAAATAGTAATTTTCCAATGATATTTGGAATTAAATGCCTAATTGTTTAGATTTACCAAATGATCATCTGAATCAAGGAAAGTTAATGAAAATTGCCACATTTCAGAAATAAGGTTCAAAAATAATTTTGACCAAACAAGCCTTTAGTCAAATTTTATATTTGTTAAATCACAAAAAACTGCAATAATAAATAAAATAAAATAAAATAACATAGAATAATATATATATATATATATATATATATATATATATATATATATATATATATATATATATATATATATATATAAAATGGAAAATCTGTAGAGATTTAGAGAGATCTCAATATATATGTATATTTTTGACAAATAAGAAAATATCCTAATTTAACAAGATTACCTTAATGTACTCATCACTATCTATGATTAAAGTAAAAAAACAAACTCAAAATCATTACTTAGAGGCAGGTAGAATTGGAATATAGTAGAGCCGTCCTTCCACAGTATTCATGCTAATGTGATTAGTCAATCCAACATTCATATAGTGGACTTATTTTGGATGACACACATTTAAAAAAACCATATCCTCTAAATAATAATGCCCATCATTTTATTTTATTTTTTACATTTTTCACTATTAAAAATTTGTAGGTAATCATTTTTGTTTCTACTAATACTAATTTAGCACTTAAAAAACACTTTACTCATTGGCCTTTCAAGTAATTTAGACAAGTTTTTTAAATATTTTTTTAAATATTTAATATTTAAATATAATAATGAGTAAATATTATCAATTCTTGTAATTTGATCTATCAAGTGACAATTTTTTTTTTCTAGTTTGCTAAGTTGTTTTAAAGCATTAACTAAGTCTTCATCAATCGAGCTTTTCTTAAGTTATGATGAAATTTCTTTGAGTCTAATGTTGACTGTGATCAAATCGAATAAATGGCTTCAAACCAACGAGTACATTTTCTAAACCATTCTCACCTAACTGATAACGAATCATTCTCTTCCTTTTATATACATTATGTATTTCATTTCCTTATGTATAAATTGTATATTTAGTAATTATTTTCTATATTTAAGATGTACATATCTATAAAAGCCTTATTGATGCTAAAGAAAATATATAGAAAATCTTAAGAGATTTCTCCACATTACCTTATGTTATCATGGTATCAGACTCATTTTATAACAATCACAATTCATACTATAAATGGGCTCCTGTGGGAGAATATATTTGGGAGGTACATTTATTGCTCTAGGGATCCGAACATGACATTCCACTCAGATACCAGGTCAAATAACCACTTGCTCTAAAAACTCAAGCCGTTAGAGAGGATGACATATACTTTAATAATCATTTTATCAAATATCACATATATGGCCAAATTTGGGATATAAAAGTTGATTTAATTAATCAAATTTAAGATTTATAAATAAGTTAAAAATCCTAATACATTCCAAATGCAAGCTCCAAATTGATTGTTGGGATTCCAGGTATTCCAATTACAAGTAGTAAAAGTATAACTATGGATTCATAATCATCTTGATTATGGTGTAAATGTGATTCTCCCTTCAATGCATTCAAAATACAAGCTTGGCCAATCTTGGACTTCAGTTATTATAAACACACATGGACCAAATTTTCAATATGCATGAGTGCATCACGTGATTCTTGTGACTTGCCCACCATATACATATGATCCTCCTATCACAATAGAACTTAATGTGAGTGCACAACGCTCCTTTCATTGAACATAGAGCAAGTTGTGTTAGCATCTCTTTCATCAAAAGTGTTGCTGCCAAAATGGATCAATGGTCATGATGAATATGTAGTATGGCCCATTTAGCTTTTACATGTGCATGAATGCACCACATGCATGGTCGTGCAAGTTGCCACCACATAAGCGGAATCTCCTATTGAAATATATCCTTAATTGTTGTGGCCAGTGTTGAATGAGTGGTCATGATAAAGGCAAAATAAACTTTTTTTTAATACTTGTGCTCTAAGTGCACCACATGATTAAAGTGGCCCACCTCACGAGTAAACTCTTTTATTTTTTATTGTTATATAATAATGAAGAAATTGCTCTTTGAAACTTATGCAAGTGTGATGTCTATCTAGTGTCCTTTCATGGTAAAGGACATTAGCTACACTGGTAAATGCATCAAATCATAGTCACCTCAGGTCAATGTAGAGGAATGCTATAATGCTTGTGATTTTCTTACTTAGTAATAAAAACAAGGGAAGGATCTGGTGCTCAACCCCCATATCTAAGTTATCAATACACATGGACCCATTTACAAGAGCTGGACCGTTCATCTTTTGAGCCCTATAGTAGAGAGGCATGCCCTTAATTAAGCTTATTTCTTTCACCGCAAAATTATTCTCCGATTGTCTGTGTTTTCAATAACAGAATCTTGATATGAGCAGACAAATATGATCTGGACCATTCATTTTTTAAGCCTACAATGGATGAGCCGCTAGACTATTAATTTATTGTACATATGGCATGCTAATGATATTCCAAAATAATCCAATTACCAGCCGCAACACTAAAATCACATCAATCGAATGAACTAAACTATTCAAACTTTGGCCACCTAAATGGACAATTAAAAACATTGGGGAGTTGCTCGTTTGTAATCCTTACATTTGTGGCCCCTCCTAAGGCCTAAAATTTCCTCATTTTTTTGATCAAAGTATATATTGTAAGGGGTTGCGTGGCTTTGTGGATTTAGGAGGATTGGAAGGTATTTCGAATCTACTGGTTGTTTGACAGCATGGATTGGAGTGTGAATTCAGATGATTTAAATCCTTACTTTTTGGCCTCATTTGGCATCGTGGATTTGAAATACCCCAAATTACAAACCCCCTTGTATTTGAAATACCCTGGATTTGGAATCATGCGGTTGTGTTTGGCACCCTAGATTCAGAATCCTATGTAATCTAAAATTAGTTATGCATAATATATTTATAGGGGTTTGAATTTAATTACTAAATCAACTTTAATATACCTAATTAGTTTAGGTATGTAATGTTTGACACAATGATTGTAATAAGCCTATTGAAATATATACTTTGGCTAAAAATGGTAAAATTCCCAGTCTCGGATGGGACACAAGCATAGGATCACATCCAAGCGACTAACAAACAATTTTTAATAAGTGATTTACATCGACAATGTTTGGATTGTGCAAATCATCATATTAAACTAATTTTAGTGATGCAATTGTTAAGTTGATTGTTTTGGATATCATTAATGAGCCACTTGTCCAACAGATTAGTAGCCTAGTCACACATGTTACACATGCGACTTATAGGAGGATTTTAGATGTAATCCTAGCTTCTACCTTAGATTTCAAACCCTCTCAAAGAGGGGATTTGAAATGTCCTATTACTTTATGGTGGCAAACAAAGAAGGGATTTGAAATCCTCCCAAATTCATGATGTCAAATGAACCCTATTATAATCTATTTATTTTGCTTGGATTACACATTCCCTCCCTTTTTTGCTCATTTTTAAAGACAGGAGAGTCACATGTGTAACATATGTGTCCTTATACTACTAATCTATTGTATACATGGCATACCAATGATATCACAAAACAATCAAATTAGCAATTGCATACACATACGAGGGTCGAGGGATACTCACAACTCACACTATAAATGGGAACCCATGGGAGAATATATTAGGGAGGCATATTCGCTGCTCTAGGAATTTGAACACGACCTTCCACCATGAAGCCATGTCAAATAATCACTTGTTCTTAAATTTCAAGCTGTTAGAGGATGGCATATACTTTAATAATCATTCTGTCAAATATCCCATATGTGGCCAAATTTGGGATATAAAAGCCAATTTAATTAATCAAATTTAAGACTAATGAATAAGCCAAAAAATCATAATGCATTCCAAATGCAAGCTCCCAAACAGATCGCTTGGATTCCAAGTATTCTAGTTACAGGCTGCCAAATACAACTAAGGATTCAGAATCACCTTGATTATTGTGTAAATGTAATAATCAACCCAATGCATTCTAAATACAAGCTTGGCCAATATTGGACTTTAGTTATTATAAACACACCGTGGACCAAATTTTCAATGTGCATGAACACATCAAATGTTTCTTGTGAGTTGTCCACCGTATAAGTAGGAGCTCCTATTATTATAGACCTTAATATGATTGCATAATGCTCATTTCATTGAAAATAGAGCAAGTTGTGTTAGCATATCTTTCTGACGCAGGGGAGGACGTGAGGTCGAGCACCGTCTTCCTCATGAGGATAACTATTCCGAATCCATGGAACTTCTCTGGACTCCTCACAGAGACTTCTCGAATCCACGAGGAAAGAAAGCAAAAAATAGAAATAAATTCTAATAAATTCGAAATTGATTGATGAATAATTGATAATTTTCTAATGCGTCTCCTTACACCATTAATAAAGAAAAAATAAACTAAAATTCGTAATTACTAAAAATAGCAAAACTCTAACTCTAATAAAAATCATAATTCTAATAAAACTCTTCTAAAGCCTAATTTCTAAAAATAAAAATTGCAAATAAACTTTCTCTAGAAGAGTCCTAGTAGAACTAAAATTTATTTCTAAAAGGAAAGAAAATCTAAAACTCTAAAAATACTAAAAAATCGGAATTACTAAAAATAGTAAAATTTTTCTAAAAATTCGTTTTTGAGCTGAAAGCACGCGTTTTCTGACTAAATAGACAGATGTGACCCACTGTGGGTCGGTTCACCTCGGATGACCCGTTTTAGTAAAGATTGATAAGTTGCGCGCCCCATAACGATACCCGGATCAAAAGTTACGGTCAATTTACGGTCCTCCTCCTTTTAGCTCAACCATGCTGGGAATATCTTTGTGACACATTCTACATCACTTTCATCAAAAGTGTTGCAGTCAAAATGGATCAATGGTCATGATAAATATGCAGTAGGGCCCATTTAATTTTTACATGTGCATGAGTGCACCACATGCATGGTCCTGCAAGTTGCCACCACATAAGCAGAATCTCCTATTGAAATATACCTTTACTTGTCATTGCCAATGTTGAATGAGTGGTCATGATAAGGCACGGTAAATTCTTTTCTTTTTTACTTGTGCACAAGTGCACCACATGATTAAAGTGGCCCAACTCATGGGTAAACTCTTTTACTTTTTATTTTTATATAATAACAATGAAACCGCACTTTGGAACTTATGCAAGTGTGATGTCTACCTAGACGGCTTTTCATCCTAAGGGGCCATTTGGCGCATGGTATTAGATGGGATTAGATGGAATGGAATTCAATTGGTCCCGTGCTAATTCCACTTGATGTTTGGGAAGAATGGAAAAGCTTGGAATTAGATTAGATGGAATTGCATTTGGTCTCGTGCTATTTCCACTCAATGTTAGCAAGTTGTGTAGGTCCCACCATGATGTGTGAGCTATATCCACACCGTCCACCCATTTTTCAAGATCATTTTAGAGCTTGGGCCAAACAATCAGGTAGATCTAAAGCTCAAGTGGACCCCACCATAGAAAGCAGCGAGGATTGAACACCTACCATTGAAAACTTCTTTGGGCCACATAAGTTTTGGATCTGCCTCATTTTTAGGCCCATGCCATAAAATGAGGTTACAAAACAAATAAACGATTTGGATATAACACATGTGCTATTCTCAATATTTTCATATGATGGTGGGTATATCTATTCAATGTACAGCGAGTCAAGGAATGAATACCACGGCATTACAAGCACTGCATCGAATTAGGCTCATCTCATGTAACAGGGGACAATCCTGTAACATGTAATAATTACAATTTTTTGAATCCCATCCCACCCAATCCTTCCCAATACCATGAGCCAAACACCCCCTAAAGTACATTAGCTACACTAGCAAATGCAATCATGGTCAATGTAGAAAAATACTTTTGATGCTCCCGATTTTCTTGCTTACTGGTAAAAAACAACGGAATGATTTGGTGCTCAATTCCTGTATCTAAGTTATCAATACATGTGGATCCATTTACAGGATCCGAACCGTTTATCTTTTGAGCCCTACAGTGGAGAGGCATGCCCATTAAGCTTATTTCTTTCACCACAAAATCATTTTCCGATTATCTGAGTTTTCAATTACAGAATCTTGATAAGCAGACAAATATTATCTGGACCATTCATTTTTTGAGCCTACAATGGATGAGCGAATCTTGATACACATGGATACGTGTTCGAGATCCGGACCGTTCATCTTTTGCCTCAAACGGTGGATGGGCCATCATCCAAAAATCATACTTGTTAGATGATCCTAGCCACCAATTGGAAGATTTTTTCCCATTGATTGCCCTGACTTTTCTCCAACCACACCCTACTGTAATCCTGGAAAAACTTCCAATCACTGGCTAGCATCACTAGTTTAATTTAATGGTGTCCCTGTTGACGGTAGGACGCATAAGATGACTGGTCCTGATCTTGTACACGTGCGCCACCCAAAGGAGATTGGTGCTCGATGACCAACATGTAAGGTAGACGTGAGCGTTTGGCACCGGATACTTCCTCCAAGACAGAATCCATCATTTTACGGAACTTTTGTGTTCCAACCGAGAAGTAAAAGGATAGGAATCCATATTCTTTGAGAAGGGACTTATTTGATACTCGGGCAATAAGATGTTTGATACTCAGGCATTCAAAACCCATAAACAAGGTTATGATATTTCAATCTACACCGTTCAAACTGTGGGAACCACTGTAGATAAGTCATCATCCAAAAGGTGGGTTGATCGAACCATCCTAAACCTCTAATTAAAGGTTATTTGCCTATTGAATTAAGATTGCTCAAATAATTTCGATTTCGATCGTTGATTAATGCCCATCAATCATCTAGTTCATGAAGCCATCTAGACCGGGACCCACGATGGATTGCTTAACTTAAGTTATACACGTGCCACATGTGTAACTTTCTAGTGCCTGCGTAGCAACCATCACAGTCCGCCAGAGTACTATTACAGTTCTCTTCCCTTTGAAAGTGTAGCTATGAACGTCCAAAGAAAGCTAATGGTAGAAGACAATAGCAGACAACATTGAGCCCAACACCTTAGTAGAAAATATGCCTGGAAATATCATCTTGGGGAGTTTTTGATACTCCATATGCATATGACACTTGATACACAGGCACTTTAAGATGGTATATGGCGTACATTAACTCAAATTAAACCAGCTAAATCATAGAACACTGTCGCACAATCCTAACCTCTTATCCATGGACACTTGTTTATTGAAATAAGACCATTAATTGTATTTTTATTTTTTTCATTTTTAACTACCCAATAACTGTCCACAAATTAAACCTGGTAGTAACAAAATCACATAAAGTGTAGATTTTAGCCTGTGATAGGTCCAAACCTGTGTACTTAAATTGGACAGTTTAATTTGAATTGTTTGCATGCTTACCACATATGCAATTCCTAAGTAATTTATAAGTGCATGTGTATCATTTTCTGCACAATGTCAGAGTATCAAAATTTTCTCTATTATATTTCACTATAGTTGATATGTATTCAGAAATCGGATTGCCTACCGAGTGACTCAGCACACTTTTATTGTACTAAGTAAACAGTGTCGGGCCACCATGAATGCATGCGATCCATTAATTGTTTTTTTTTAACTCATTTTAGGAGTTGAGCCCAAAATTGAAGTATATCCAAAGCGCAAGTGGACCACACCACATGAAGCAATAGGAATAATGATTTTCACCTTTGAAACCTTCCTAGATCTTATATTAGTGTTTATTTGTCATCCAAATTGTTTATAAAATCACATATACATGGATGAAGTAAAAACATAAATATAATTGATGCACTACATCAATAACCTCTCAGAACTTTTAGACCTGACACTGTTTCCTTTGATATGGTCTATTTTAACTTTGGATATGCTCTATTTTTTAGCTCAAGCCTTAAAATTATTTGATAAAATGGATGGGCAGATTGCATAAAATATATAAATCATGGTGAGCTCTATAAAATATACTAAGCAGACTATCTGCTTCCCTGTATACATACCCAACCAACACACCAGCAAGTGAGGTCGTTTGGGGATTTCAAATCATCCTATTGTTTGGCAGCATAAAATAATCGGCTGTTTCAAATCCCTTGGAGGGTTTTAAACCCACGGTGAGAGCCTGGATTACACTTAAAATCCTTTCAATAGTTACATGTGTAACATTAGTGTTACCATTATATTGTTCTATTGAGGACATAGCTCACTAATGATATTAAAAAACAATTGGATTACCAATTGCAACACTATAATTACTTTAATACAATGATCAGCATCATCTAAACATTGTCCATATAAATCAACGGCTAAAAAAACATTGGTCAGTCACTCCGACATGATCATACTTGGAATTTCAACATTTTCAGACAAAGCATATATTTCAACAGGCTTATTACAACCATGGTGTCAAACATTACACTACACTAATTAGAGATATTAAAGTTAATTTAGTAATTAAAATCAAACCACGTAAGTAAATATTTCATGCATAACTAGTTTTGGATTAAAGTTGATTCCCGTCAAGAGTGCCAAACACAATGGGAGGGTTTCAAATCCAGGGGTTCCAAATCCACGCTCCCAAATAGGCCCTTAGATGTGTAGCCCACCTATGAGTGACCCATCTTGATTTTGTGCCAGGGCGTGGTTATAGTGGGCCCCACCTAATGCATGGCCTGGATATTGCAAGCTAACAATGTGGCAGTGATGCTGAGTCACCCCCATCTGTCTCTCCTCCCGCGTATCGCCTCAGCATTTCTTAATAAAAAATCTAAACGAGTGGCTCCGCCCAAGAAGAGAATCTGTACGTTAGATTCTAGATAAAAACAATAACACCGGAATCAACAAGTATCGAGGAGACAGAAAGATATTTTCTATTTGTTTTAAAAAATGATCACGTACAACGACGTACGTTAACATTAAAATGCAACGTTTTTATTTTCAGCTTATGATTATTTTAATGGAAAATCTGAGCCGTTAAATCGTGTTGTATACCATGAAGATTACCATGAGTGGGAATTGCAACATCTCGAACTTCAGGCGAGACACACACATACACATCAAGTCAAACCATCAGATGCCATTTTATTTCAATGGTGTGACCCACCTGATGAATGGATCACCTTGATTTTCTCCTAAGGGATCATTTCTCTGGGACCCATCTTTTTCAAAGGTTGGATGTGAAGCATAACTCACATATCATGGGGAACTACAATGTAATGTACAATGTTGTGTGAATGCGCTCCTTCTTACGTGTAAACGATGATACAATGTGTAAGATCACCGCCTCGTATCATTGATGTATGTGTCTTATCCATGCCGTCCATCCATTTTATCATCCCACTTTAGGGCATCAGCCCAAACTTTAAGCATATCCAAAGCATAAGTAGGCTACCAGAACAACGGGATAATGATGTCCACCGTTGAAACCACGTAGCATGGATGAAGGGAAAATACAAATATCTGCTTGATCCGAAATTTCCGTGGCCCTTGGAAAGTTTTCAATAATAGGTTTGCAATTCCTATTGTTTCTTGTGACGTGTTCTACTTGAGTTTTGAATACTTGCCGTCACAGGATGAATTGAATTTTTTTATGAACGGTGTAGATAAGACACATACATCATGGTGGGCCCCACAAAGTTTAGGAACTAGGCATTCCAGTCCCAAGTCGATAAGGGCCATGTGGTGGTCCTATTTGTTTCATATTGAGACATGATAATGTAACGGGAAGCTAACCAACAAGCACCTTGTTTCTTGTTTCCATCTTTGTGGAAGATGCAGTACTGAAGATACTGTAGTCGAGAAAAAACATCAACAAGCTGTTGGAACAGGTTTAGATCTTCCTAAATGACTGGCTTATAGCTGGCATCCACCCAGTTGATTCATTTATTAAATTTATAACTATAATAATGACAAAAAAGAAGAGAATTATATCATATTAGTTACTAAGGCATGTGCAATCCGGGTGCGTGTGTGTATATGAATTGACCTAGTGGGAAGCCTTTCTAGGCTCAATATGATGTGTGACTGACATCCACCCATCATCAAATGCACCCTTCCATACTGACCCATGGCCTAAAAATCAGGCCAATTTATAACTTAGGTGGGCCACATTATAGACAATAGTTGAGAGTGGATGTCCGCCCATTGGCATTTTTTATTGCATATAGGGGTGTAAATATGGCCCACCAGCCCATGGCATGGCACAACCTGGCATGGTAAAATCAGCCCATGGCATGACCTTTTACTCTTAAGCCCAGCATGACATGGCATGACATGGTAAAATAATGAGTTGTGGCGGGCGCTTCAATACCCTAGCCCATGGCATGACATAAAATACGGCCTTTTAGGCCTGACACGCGACGCGACACATGATAGAGATGGTGGAGTAGAGAGCAAAGCTTGATCAATGAAGATGGTCTCGAAATTGAAATTAATAAAATAGAAATTTAGCAGTTTGTTTAATTTAACATTCTATGTAATATTTTTTTCTTAATTCTAGATTTTTTTTATTAGTTTTGTTTATAGAAATCAAAAAAAAAAAAATATTATTAAGTAAACTTTCTTTTCTTCTTGTCAATCGTCACAGGTGAGTAGGTGACAACCTAGTTGAGATGTACTCAACTAATACCTAGTTGAGATGTACTCAACTAATGATAAATTTTGTAAGTTTCATTTTAATATTTGATCGACATATTAAATAAAGCATAATTTTTTAGTATATAAATGTGTTTGCCTTAATTTTGAATGAACGGATAGGTATGACATTTTAAGTATGGTTTGGCACGACATAGCTTGTTAAGCACGGTAGGCACGTTAGCCCGTTAGGTACGCAGGCCATATAGGGCCTCACTTTGCAAAAAAATAAATAAAATGGCACGACACAACACAAGGCATGATCTGGCCCGAACTATTTAGGTCTGGCACGACATGACACGTCACAACACAAGACACAGTAGGCACAAACTATTCAAGCCGGGAATGACACGACACGGCGTGTTTACACCCCTAATTGTATATAGGGTCTAGTGAGATGTGGTTTAGACATTCATTCCATCCTTCATGTATGTGTCCCACTTGGATGAGGGGTCATACCAAAATTTAAGACATCTCAAAACCTTGTTGAAGGGTCCTTACTCACGGCTTAGTGGTAGAC
Source organism: Magnolia sinica (assembly GCF_029962835.1). NCBI lineage: Eukaryota > Viridiplantae > Streptophyta > Magnoliopsida > Magnoliales > Magnoliaceae > Magnolia > Magnolia sinica. Next base: position 10,958,647 of record NC_080583.1, on the reverse strand, counting down.
TCACAAGGGTTTCAACACCAAGGTAATGGGTTCGCGTACACATTGTGGTGTGTGCATAGGTTTTAAATAATATTGCCTGCTTGAGTTCCGAAAATAGTTTATTTTTGGCACATCCCATAACCTAGAGGGGACCTACCAAATGCACAGAATGGATGTCTATCACACATCACGGTGGGGCTCACAAATTTATATATTGACTGAAGGCTAGTTTCTTTCTATGAACTTCATTTACTATTTAGGGAAGCTTGTTTAAGGAATTCAATTAAGGGCCTGCTTAGGAGCGTGGATTTGGAAGCTTCTAGATTCAGAATCCCCTGTATTTGAAATCCTCTTGTTGTGTTTGGCACCCTGAATTTGGAATCCCTTGTAATTAGAGCTAGGCACCGAACGACTTGACTCACCTAACTCGACTTGTTCAAACCCGACTCGACCTGAACCGAGTAGGCTTCGCTCAATCCAAACTTAAACCGAGTCGAGTTCGAGTTACCCAGTAACTCAACCCGAAACTCGATTCGAACAGACCTGAGTCAATCCGAAACCGACTTGACTAGGATTCAAGTATATATACAATAAAAAATCCTAATTTCTAAGTACCTCTAACCTAATACGCCAACCCCGAACCCACCTTGACCCAATCCCAATCTCTCTCCCTACCTCCTCCTCCTCCTCTTCCAAGCCCAGCAACCACCCACCACCACCATCACCACCCTCCTCTCTCTCTCTCTCTCTCTCTCTCTCTCTCTCTCTCTCATCTCTTGATCTGAATCAGTGCCAACTCAAACCGACTCGGTACTTTTGACCGGGTCGTACTTGGTTCATATTAGTCCATCCCAAACTCGAACTCAGATCGGTTCAGGCATGTTGGACTCAGTACCGAGTCAAATCGAGTTTAGGTCAGGCCTATTTCAAAACCGGATTAAGTCGAGTCAGCCCTAACTCGGTCCGACTTGACTCGATGCCTGGCTATACTTGTAATCCAAAAGTAGCTATGCATAGTAGATCTACAGGGATTTTAATTTAATTATTAAATTAATTTTAATATCTCTAATTAGTGTACATATGTAATGTTTGACACGATGCTTGTAATAAGCCCATTGTAATATATACTTTGCTCAAAAACGATGAAATTTTGAGTCTCGGATAAGCCACAAGCACAATATCACATCTGAGTGACTAACCAACGATTTTTAACCGTTGATTTACATAGAAAATGTTTGGATGGCGTAGGTCATCGTATTAAAGTAATTATAGTGATGCAATTGATAATATAATTATTTTAGGATATCATCAATGTGTCATGTGCCGATTAATAGTCTAGTGACACACATGTTACACTTGCAACTTTTTGAAGGATTTTAGAAGTAATCCAAGCTTTCACCTTGATTTTAAACCTCCTCTTTAAGGGGATTTGAAATCCCCATTTACTTTATGGGGCCAAACATACAAACATACGAGGGATTTGAAATCCCCTCAAACCCCTCCAAATCCATGGTGCCAAACAACCCCTAAAAATAAGGAGATATATCTTATGTGATGTGATCACGGTATCTAAAGGCTTAGCGGAGCCTCTCTCTCTCTCTCTCTCTCTCTCTCTCTCTCTCTCTCTCTCCACACACATTCACACCATAGTGGGATTTCACCACCTATAAGGACCCTTGACCTGGTGTTGATACTCATCTGAGTCTACCACCGGGACAAGAGTAAGGACCTAGGCTTACCTGAACCTAACTATGGAACTTTCCAAAGAACTCTAGAATATTTTATGTCTCTTCACATCACTACAAGGTTCTAACTTACTATGAAACCTTTTAAGCTCTTCCACTGTATACAAGCTTCACATATTCCTTCATGATCCATTCATAGGCTATTCCAATCTGCAGGTTGTTTTGATTATCAACCATCCATTGTATGGCCTATCATATGATCGATATGGATCATTGAAAAATGTCCTCACATCCAAGGACTATTGTCCTGAAGTAAGGTAAAAATAAGTAATGCGTTGGGATGTATTAATAGGGGAATGTTGTAGATATGTTCGAGTCCAGTACAAGATCTTCAGGTGTGGGATTAGTCATGTCAAGAACTAGCCAAGTTCCTTCAAGTATTTTCGTAGGCATACCTTGATGTATGTGTTGTACGTCCATGCTATCTATACGTTTTGCCAACATATTTTATTACATGGATCTAAAAATGAAGTATGTTCAAATTTCAAGTGGACCACGCCATACGAAATAATGGTGATTGACTACCATTATTAAGAACCAAGCTTATATTCTTCTTTTCCCTTCATCCCAGTGTGTGTGATCTGATCAATGGGTTGGATGGAAAATAAACATTATGGTAGACCTTAGAAAGTTTTTAAGAGTGAGCTTTCAATGATCACTGCTTACTGTAGTGTGGTCCACCTGAGATTTGGATTTGCTTCATTTTTTAGCCCATGCCCTCGTACAACCATACTTACTATAAATGTACACGGATTTCCTGCCAAAGTTCTTGAGCTGGAAACCTAGTTGGGGCTCACCATAATGTTTGCGAGACATCCGGTCCATCCGTTTTGTGAGCTCATTTTAGGACGAGCCCAAAAGTGAACAGGTGGGTAGGGAAATTTCTATAGTTGAAATGGGATCGGTAGTGATATTTGCATGCCATCCATACCGTTCATAATGCCATTCCCAGTGGGATGAAGTGAAACACAAATATTATCATGATTCAAAACTTCTCTAACCCCATGAATATTTTAACTGTGGACGTTCAATCCTCACGCTTTCGGCCCACTTCAGTATTGGATCCGGCTCATTTTTGACTCTATATACTAAAATGATCTCGCAAAATGGATAACGGGTGGATTTTTAACAAACATCATGGTGGGCCTGTTGCGCAGTACGCCAACAATGCTAGTGAACCGAGATCCAATCTCCGGTCTCACCCACAAACGATAAACAGAAAGAAATATAATTTAGAAGTAGAATCAAAGCATTTCAAACAAACCACAAGACAAGATATACGTGGAAAAACCCCAAAAGGGTAAAAAACTACGGTGTAAAACTTTCACTATGAAGAAAACGAGATTATAAGTAATATACTAACCTTTTCCCTTTAGATGTATAGAGAAAACCCTTTACCCACACTTTTGAATAACTCTCATTACCCTATAATAGCTATAAGGACCCCTATTTATAGTTTAGGCAACTTTCCTTTCGCACCTCTGCGAAAACCGTCTCAATTTCCGTAGTCCGTGTGAAATCCGCAAAACGAATTTGCGTAACCTCGACTGGTCGAGCAAGGGCCTCGACCGGTAAAGCACCTCGGACTTAGAATATCATAGCTCGTTGGACTTTGAGTAGAACCAACCCTCGATTGGTCGAGTGGGCCACTCGATCGGTCGAGCAGGGCACTCGACTGGTTGAACAGCCCTGTCCAGATGTGGCTTCACATCTCAACAATCTCCCACTTGGGAACACATCACCATAAACCTTAGTCTTCTACATTTGGAATGCACCACCTCCCCGTCTTCAAGCCTGAAGATCAATCAAAGCTGAACAGAGCTTCAATTTCTCCCGTGTGACTGCCTTGGTCAGCATATCCATAGGATTCTCACTTGTATGAATCTTCTTCAGAGTAATCGATCCATCTTCTAGTAACGAACATATGAATTGATATCTGATGTCAATATGCTTGGTCCTTGAATAAAAGGCTGAATTCTTAGCCAAGTGTATTGCACTATAAATGTCACTGTACAACTTACAATCTGCTTGTTTCTTACCCAACTCTTTCATGAAACTTTACATCTATACTATCTCCTTGCATGCTTCTGTAGCTGCAATATATTCTACTTTTGTTGTACTGATAGATACTATCTTCTGTAACTGATAGACCCAACTAACTGCAGCACTACCCAAAGTAAAGACATACCCTTTAGTGTTTCTTCTGCTGTCGATATCTCCTGTTAAATTTGAATCTATGTAGCCTTGTAGCTTGATTTTCGATCCTCCATAACATAGCCCTACATGCACAGTACCTACTAAGTATTTGAGGATCCACTTCACAACTTCTCAATGTTCCTTCCTGGGGTTGTTCATGAACCTGCTAACAACTCTCATTGCTTGAGCAGTGTCTGGCCTCGTGCTCACCATAGCATACATGAGACTCCTAATAACTGACGCATATGAGATTTTAGCCATGTAGTCCCGTTCCTCCTGCGTCTTTGCACCTTGCTTCTTAGAAAGCTTGAAGTGATTGGCTAATGGAGTGTTAACCAGCTTAGCACCTCAAATATTGAATCGATCAAGTACCTTGGTTATGTACTCTGCCTGTGACAAAACTATTTTCTTATTTTCGACACATGATAGAGACGGTGGAGTATTGTGTGTGCTTGGGGATTGGTTTAAGGCGGAGAGTAGATAGCAAAGCTTGATCAATGAAGATGGTCTCGAAAATGAAATTAATAAAATATAAATTTAGCAGTTTGTTTAATTTAACATTCTATGTAATATTTTTTTTCTTAATAGTAGATTTTTTTATTAATTTTTTTTATAGAAATCAAAAAAAAAATATTATTATTAAGTAAACTTTCTTTTCTTCTTGTCAATCGTCACAAGTGAGTAGGTGACAACCTAGTTGAGATGTACTCAACTAATGATAAATTTTGTAAGTTTCATTTTAATATTTGATCGACATATTAAATAAAGCATAATTTTTTAGTATATAAATGTGTTTGCCTTACTTTTGAATGAAGGGATAGGTATAACATTTTAAGTATGGTTTTTTTTTTTTTTTTTTACACACGCACACACACCCCACACACTCGCGCTAGTGGAATTTCACCACCTATGGGTACTCGAACCCTTGACCGGGAGTTGAAACTCCTGAGATTCTACCACCCGAGCAAGAGCAAGGACCCAGTTTTAAGTATGGTTTGGCACGACATAGCTTGTTAAGCATGGTAGGCACATTAGCACGTTAGGTACGCAAGTAGTGTCGGGCCTCACTTTGCAAAAAAAAAAAGGCACGACACAACACGAGGCACGACTATTTAGGTCTGGCATGGCATGACACGTCATGACACAAGACACAGTCAGGCCCAAAACTATTCATGCCGGGCATGACACGACACTGCGTGTTTACACCCCTAATTGTATATAGGGTCTAGTGAGATATGGTTTAGACATCTATCCCATCCTTCATGTATGTGTCCCACTTGGATGAGGGGTCATACCAAAATTTAAGACATCTCAAAACCTTGTTGAAGGGCCCTTACTCAAGGCTTAGTGGTAGACTCACAAGAGTTTCAACACCAAGGTTATGGGTTCGGGTAGATTTTCTGGAAACAGAAGTCTAGAAATAACTGGCTAGACGAGGGGGATAAAAACACTAAGTTCTTCCACGCCTCTGCATCCGAAAGGCAAAGAAAGACGGTTATTAAAGCGATCGAGCTGGACTCAGGCAATAAGATCGAGGATCAATCATCATCAAAGACGTAGCTATCTCTTTCTATGAATCCTTACTTATATCTTCAGGGAACTTGAATTATAAGGACAATAATTGTCTGATAAAAGGCTGATCTTACCAGGATGCAATGATTTGGTAACTTAACGTTTTTCAGAACTCCAACTTGATTTAAATCCTTGTTGCTTTTGGCACTATATCTATTTCTAAGATAATGATAACGCAACAGATCCCTTAGGTTTCTTCATCTCTAAATTGAATTATTATTTATTTTTTCATCTCATCTACTAAAGTATTTGGGATCACTTAATTTCATGTTTGGGTGCATAACCCAAAACTCCATCTGCACGCGTACTACATCGGACTCTATAACCAGGATTTTCCATTAGTGTCTGATCCCTTGAACTTTCTAGAAAGCTTAAGTATGCTATGGAGATTAACACGTTAGACTTAAATTGAATCGACCAATCCTTGGTAATGAGTCGGTCAAAACTATTTTTTATTTTCCTGCCATTTTCAGTTAGATTATTTCGCTCCAATCCTCATGATTCTTTAACTTCTTTGAATCTGATGTCTTATGCTGATGAACATGATATATAATTAAAATATATTATTATAAACTTTTCAATAGTAAAATATTATGACCTACTTTCAAGTTTCCACTTAACACGAACTCCTTTTCATACCTCGACTCTCTCCATCAGTCTTCTCAAGCAACCACCCCCACCAAGTGCACCACCTACTGTCATATCTATCTCTTCTTCAGTCCCATTGCAAGCTCTCTACTATTCTTCTCTGTCTAAGTCCTTGAGCCACTATCAATGGATATGACTTCCACGACTGAAAATATTTCGGAATCATATTAGTTCCATAAACCGTTCACAACCATTCTTGGCTGTTGCGCTCAAGCATCGAGTCTCTTCAAGTAGCCCTATTTCAATCAGGAACTACTACCTAGTAGATCGTCCCTGATGTAGTCAAATTATTCTATCAGTAGCTTGCCCATTAACTGGTTTAATTAATGCTTCAAATTTGGTTCCATTATGTCATAGATAATGTTACAGAGGTGATATCGACGTGAATTCCTTCCAAAAGACTAATTTAAGCGTTAGTGCTTGCTATAATACTCGTGATGATAATTTTTACCTTTGTTTAACATTGATCATAACTTTTTCAACTCTACGAATTCTTTCTCATCGGCCTTATTTTGCTGCACACTATTTTTATGCATTACTTTTTCATTGAAGACTACATCTTTGCTTCTTATGATTTTTCGGTTCTCTGTATTCCAAAACCTTTAGCCAAAATCATGTTGCCCATAGCTTATAAACGTGCACCTCTTGGACTTCGCATTTAACTTGTTTCTGTACTCTACATCAATGTGAACATATGAAGTGCAAGTAAAGGAGTCTAGATTTAGAATCCCTTGGATTTGAAATCCTCTTGTTGAATTTGGAATCCCTTGTAATTAGATGACAGTCATTGGTGACTCGACTGTTTGAATCTTCAACTGTACTGACCATACCTGTAGTTTATTTGCTCCAATCCTTCGGCAATCTTCAATTTTGAGTCGGATCCTTATCTTGACCAACAAGCTATATCAATACTGAGAAGATAATGAACTTTAAATCTTCAATAAATATTTATACATATCATATAAATATCATAATAAATTCAACTTTATATATCATGCTATTTTAAAAACCTAATTCTAAGTTCTTAACCTTACTCTCCATCCAGACCCACTTGACCCGATCCCAATTTTCCCTACCTCTCCCTTCCAAGCCCAATGAACACCTCCACCTCTCTCACATCTCTTGATCTGAATTGGTGCCAACTCAAATCGACTCGATACTTTTGACTGGGTCGGACTCGGTTCGTATTAGTCCATGCAAAACCCGGACTCAAATTAGTTCAGGCATGCTGGACTCAGTACTGAGTCGAATCGAGTTCAAGTCAGGCCTATTTCAAAATCGGATCAAGTCAAGTCAGCCCTAACTCGGTCCGACTTGACTCGATGCCCAGCTCTACTTGTAATCCAAAAGTAGCTATGCATAATATATCTATAGGGGTTTTAATTTAATTACTAAATCAATTTTAATATCTCTAATTAGTGTACATATATAATGTTTGACACAATGCTTGGAATAAGGCTGTTGAAATATATACTTTGCCCGAAAACGATGAAATTTTAAGTCTCGAATAGGCCACAAGCATAATATCACATCAGAGTGACTAACCAATGATTTTTAACCGTTGATTTACATAGATAATGTTTGGATGGCGTAGGTCATCGTATTAAAGTAATTATAGTGATGCAATTGATAATATAATTATTTTAGGATATCATCAATGTGTCATGTGCCCAATAGATTAATAGTCTAGTGACACACATGTTACACTTGCAACTTTTTGAAGGATTTTAGATGTAATCCAAGCTTTCACCTTGATTTCAAACCTCCTCTTTGAGGGGATTTGAAATCCCCTCAAACCCCTCCAAATCCATGGTGCCAAACGACCCCTAAAAATAAGGAGATATATCTTATGCGATGTGATCATGGTAGCTAAAGGCTTAGCGGAGCTTTCCTTTCTTCTTCTTCTTCTTTTTTTTTCCACACACACCACCACACATTCACACCATAGTGGGATTTCACCACCTATGAGGTCCCTTGACCTGGTGTTGATACTCATCTGAGTCTACCACCGGGATAAGAGTAAGGACCCAGGCTTACCCGAACCTAACTATGAAACTTTCCAAAGAACTCTAGAATATTTTTTGTCTCTTCATATCACTAGAAGGTTCTAACTCACTATTAAACCTTTTAAGCTCTTCCACTGTATACAAGCTTCACATATTCTTTCATGATCCATTCATAGGCTATTCCAATCTGCAGGTTGTTTTGATTATCAACCATCCATTGTATGGCCTATCATATGATCAATATGGATCATTGAAAAATGTCCTCACATCCAAGGACTATATTGTCCCCAAGTAAGGTAAAAATAAGTAATGCATTGGGATGTATTAATAGGGGAATGTTGTAGATACGTTCGAGTCCAGTACAAGATCTTCAGGTGTGGATTAGTCAAGTCAAGAACTAGCCAAGTTCCTTCAAGTATTTTCGTAGGCATACCTTGATGTATGTGTTGTACGCCCATGCTATCTATACGTTTTGCCTGTTAGAAAAGTTTCTTTTGAATACACAGAAAAATAAAATAGAAAAAATAAAGATTATCACTAGGCTGAATCACGTATAAAATACGCTGTCCTTAAAGCGTGAGACAATACTACATGGCTCATCATCACCTAGGTAGACTCTGCCGAAGTCACCCAACGTATAATCACGTAGAACTTCGGCATGAAACGAAGCACCCGAGTCTATGACCCAAGATTCATTCCTCACATCAAGAGACAAGATCAACGTCTCTGTGTCACTCTCCTCAGATAGGTTCACTGAATCTTTCCCACCTTGAGAGCTTCCTTCTTGCTTCTTAAACGCCCTGCAATCACTTTTCATATGCCCTTTTTTTTCCACAATGCCAACACCCGTCTTTGTCTTTCGGTCCCTTGGATTTCTTCCTCGACTTAGAACATCCGTGTTTATTGCCTTATTATAATCTTCTTTCCTTCAATTTAGAAAACTAAGTTACACTGAAACTCACGTATATATTTTCTAAATTCTTAAAGCGAAATTAGACCCTTACACGCGAACTTACTATGTGAGAATTCGATACAGGATCCCAAACCATCCCAAGTGTTTATAACGGTAGTCAATGAATAATTTACGCCCGACTTATTCAAGAACTTAGATTGCCCACATAATTTCAATGAATAGGACGTATGTGATGAGGAGAATCTTGTTGGATGCTGAAAGGTTTTTCATGCGAATGTATTGTAGGTGCCTTCCATTAATTCCAGACGTTTCTAGTATTTTAGACACCTTGGATCATTTGACCCGTCCGCAACGTGTGGCTTTTAGACATCCAAGAATAGTTGGATCGTTTCTATTAAGTCCGTTTCTGATCACAATAAAATCCATTCATCATTCTTCACATTTCTAGATTCTTCACTTCGCTCCTAAGGAATTTGAAAGGTCCCATTCCGATCTCGGATAAGTCGCGGCCATCTGTATCTTCCAGAAGGTAAAGTTTGAACCATCAAACTTCTCAATTCTAGTCTTCCCTTATTCCGTCATCGCTTTCACTTGAATTAAACCAATAGCTTTGATAATAGTTATTGTGTAGCACGCCAACAACGCTAGTAAACCGAGATCCAATCTCCGATCTCACCCACAAACGATAAACACAAAGAAATATAATCTAGAAGTAGAATCGAAGTATTCCAAACAAACCACAAGACAAGATATACGTGGAAAAATTCCAACAAAGGTAAAAAAACCATGGTGCAAAACTTTTATTATGAAGAAAACGAGATTACAAGCAATATACTAACCTTTTCCTTTTAGATGTATAGAGAAAACTCTTTGCCCACACTTTTGAATAATTCTTATTATTCTATAATAGGACCCCTATTTATAATTTAGGCAACTTCCCCTTCGCACCTCTACGAAAACTGCCTCAATTTCCGCAGTCCGTGTGAAATTCGCAAAACGAATTTGCATAACCTCTACTGGTCGAGCAGACTCCTCGACCGGTCAAGAAAGGGCCTCGACCCGTCAAGCACCTCGGACCGAGAAAATCATAATTCGCTGGACTTTGAGTCGAGTCAGCCCTTGATTGGTCGAGTAGGCCACTCAACTGGTCAATCAGGGCACTGATTGGTCGAGAAGGCTTTTGCAGGTAATCCACATCCTCTATAAATCATGCATAACTTTATTTATATATTTATTTATTTATTTCTTTATGCGATTTTTATCATATCCTCTAAAAATTAGAAGTATTGGGCATCGTTTGGTTGTGCACGTCACGTGTAATGAAATTTCATGATATTTTGAGATGCAATCAAACACACCCTTAGCGTTTGGTAGAGATACGTAGCCCACATCTTTCAATGCGACATGAGTTTCAATTCTGACAAGTGGGCCCGACTGGTTTAGTAATCGAAACCAATGGTTGCTTATTTTCCATCTTAGATGGATAATGTTCCCTAAAACTCCTTGACAAGACAATCTCAGCCTTTCAATTTATTATCCACAAATAAACGGTTAAGAAGTGAAAAATCCAACAACATCCATATTCAACTTAAGCGCTAATGGTAGTCGCTTGGATATTCCACGCCAAAATGATCACTAGCTCGTCTTGTTAATCATATCTAGCCGCTCATTAGGTGGGCCACACCTGTTTTTTTGAGTCAGGCCGTCAAACATCTAGCCTGTCACCGATCATTGATTTTGACTGTGGCCCACCTGGTGCGTGGACCGACCTGATTTTTGGACCATGTACTGCTTCATCTTGGAGGCACCTTTTGCACATGGCTATGGTCGTATGAAATATGGGGCTGCATGCGAAGTCAGTAGAAAGCAAGATGACAAGATACTATTTTTGATACGATGGACTGCAAGGGCGGTACTACCAGTGATAGAAGACCTATGATCAGTAATATTTTGAAGCTCACGTTCAGCAAAATCTCGCATGTGCCAAATGGGGCACGTGATAGTGATTGTGATTGTGGGCCCATGCCGAGTGGGACATGTGAGACTGATCATGGAGGCGTGTGGTCACTCTCTTAAGATGTGAGAGAAGAGCTGTACATGGACCTTCGGTTAATAGGTTCGACTCAGCTTGAAAAAGCTTGATTCGTTTAGTTGATTTTTTGAGCTCTAAAAAATTTTGAGCTGAATTCAAGTTTGCCTGAGGTCAACTCAAGTCGAATCGGATTTGAACTCGAATCTACTCGAATGGAATTAACCCAGTGACTTAGTTATTTTGATATTGATGTTGCTGGCCAAGTGTTTGAAGAAATAACTCAATGAAGTACTGTTTTAGGTGCATAAATTCTCGATAGGATTAGTTATTAGCGAAGAAGGAATGGATATGAAATAAATCAGTATAAAAATATTTACATTAAAAAAACTGGCGGCAATTCATGATATTGATGTTGCCCGCTAAATGTTAGATGAAATTCATGTATACTATTTTATGTTCGGTGTAAAGTTGAAGATAAGCTTAATGTGTTTGAGAAAATGTTGCAAGGGCTTAAACTACGTTGGAATTGGCCTAAACTGATGACTAAACTGAGCCAAGCTGGCCGTAGAGCTTGAGAAGGTGAGTCGAGTTTGATGTGGGTTAGCTACTGCCTGCTGGCCGAACCGAGCCGAAAGTAAGCCATGCTGCTATACGATGCGTTATTGTTTGAAAGCAAGACTCGATGACTGCATCATGATGTGACCTTAGGACCACATGGGATGAGGTGGGCCATCAGCTGACTTCGTCGCCCATGTACGGACCCGATGTTGTAAAAAGTGGGCCCGTCTGGCAGAGGCGCTAGGTTTGACTATGGTCGCTGCTGCAGCCCAAATGGACGGTCAAAATGGAGGAAAACCATGTCCAACCAACCGGTTCTGGCGGAAATTTAAGAAGAAACCCGCTAAACTACCTCGCGCAGGTGAGCCACGTGAATTTAGATTTCATAAGATCCACACCGTCCATTAGGTACTTTGCCTCATCATTACCTTGATAGCCAAAAATCATGTCCATCCCAAACTTAGGTAGGCTACAATGAAGGAAAGAGTTAGGATGGGACGCTGGATATAAGGTTTTCTTAGGGCCTACTGCGGTGTTTATATTCGATCCAATCCATTCATCTCATGTGCCTCATACAGATGAAATAATCATCCATAAATCACAGTATTCCAAAACTCAGGTGGGCCATACCATCTGAATTAGAATTTTTTAGGTATAATTATGTGGGCTGGCCCACTTGAGTGTTTAATCAACATGATTTTTAACATCAATGCTAAAAAAGAAGTGATGCACCTGATGAACGGAGTGGATTTAATGCACGTTAATTCTCTTTTCCACGTTGGAGAAAGAGACCCGATCCGTACCATCGCGAGATACGCAAGCGTTTTCCTTTTTACAACCATTCTCTTCTCTATATTTCATGTGGAGGAGTGATTTATCACTTTGGACCGCGCTGCTAGTGATGGAAAGCAGTGCAAAATACACGTGGATAGGATGATGGAAATTGGTCATGATTGAATCCCCACCGTTAAAAACTTCGTGGAGGGGGCACCAGATTGTTTATTTGCCATCCCACCTGTAGTGAAGAGACACAAATATTAGATTAATCCAAAACTTTTAGAGGCCCACTCAGAATGTTTATTTGCCATCCAACCTGTTGATAAGGTCACAAAGACATGGATGAAGGGACCACAAAAATATCAGATTGATTCAAAAATTTTGTGGCACACGAGAAGCTTTTAAGTGGATTACCACTGTTTCTTGTATTATGGTCCACCTGAGGTTTGGATCTACTTCATTTTTGGAATCATGCACTAAAATGGATGGACGGTGTGGGTATAAGGCACATACATCACAGTGGGCCCTACAATCAGAGATCGGACTGCGCTCGCCAATCGGGTTTTAGGCCCGACTGTGATGTATATGTTTTATCCACACTGTCCGTCCATTTTCCTGGTCATTTTAACTTATAAGCCCAACATTAAGGCAGATTGAAATCTCAGTTGAATCACACCACAGGAAAACAGTAGTTGAATGCCCACCGTTAAAAACTTTCAAGGGCCCACTATAATGTTTATTTACCATCAAATAAGTTGATAAGGTCACACAGACTTAAACGAAGGGAGAACACAAATATTATATTGGTCCAGAACTTTTGTGGCTTCAAGGAGTTTTTAATGGTAGGTTTTCAATCATCATTATTTCCTATGGGGGAGTCCACCTGAGATTTCGACCGGACTTATTTTTGGGCTCAAGCAAAATAAGTTGGAAAATGAAAGGACAGAACGGATGAAGCACATACATCATGGTGGGTCCACAGAGATTTTTCCGCACCGAGCAGCACTGAGGGCGGTATTGGAGGTGTCACTACCAAATCCGAGTAGAAAAACGTGCATCACGATAAAATATTATGAAAAGGACTACACAAAAATCTAGTGTCCCTAAGTCTAAAACCAAACATGTGGCCCACTTTTTTAACATCCAGATCGTTCATCTCGTAGGTGCTACTATGGATGGGTCTCAGACCATATCTGCAGTCATCAAACAATCATGACCATCTAATCATAGGCCAGCCAGCTAAAATAATCTGATTGAACGGTTGAGATGTCTCCAAAAATGTAAATTTTGAAGTGGGTCCCACTGAAATAACAAATTTGAAACTAGGTCCAATATATATATATATATATATATATATATATATATATATATATATATATATATATATATATATATATTTGGTGGATAAGGAAGAATCGCATCCATTGTCATTGACGTTTCTTATATATTTTAACCTAAGAATTTTAATATATATTAAGTTTACATATAAATACCTTATTTCTATATTTTAATCGTAATGAAATCTCTTTGGTCGGCCATGAGTTCATGAGCACATTTCGCACTTATAACGAAGAGAGGAAAGACGTTTAAATCTGAAATGACAAGGTTATCCGATTGTAGGGTCGTGATGCGGCTGGCCTAGGTGGTCGGTGCTCTATGGACCCCACCATGATGTATGTGTTTCATCCATTCCGTTCATCCATTTTAACAAATCATTTTAGGCTTGATCCCAAAAACGATAGGGATATAAATCTCAGGTGGACCACACCACAGGAAAACAATAGTAATTGGATATCCACCATTAAAATCCTCATAAGGCCACCGTACTGTTTATTTTGCATCCAATCTGTTGATTAGGTCATACAGACCCAGTTGAAGGGAAAAAAACAAAGATTAGATTGATCCAAAACTTTTATGGCCCCCAAGAAGTTTTTAATGGTCGACGTTCATTCAACACTGTTTCCTGTAACGTGGTCCACCATAAAATGATCTAGAAAAATAGATGGACGGCATGGATGTATCATAGTTTGAAGATTGAATGGTTAAAATCTTCCAATAAAGAATGTTATCCAAGTGGGTGACATTAGATCAAAAAACCTGGTCGAGTACAAAGCAAGCATGAGTAGAATATTCACATACATATGCATGTTTGGATAATGCTTATCCCGTGGGGCTCAAGTGATCAGACACGTAGAGATGCCAACATATCCAACTACATATTCAGATGAGTACGGCACCACCACAAGACACGTGTGGTGGAAGATTGTCTATTGTGAAAGAACATATGCAAATTCCTCCCTCCAAAGAAACTAATGAAAAAGCACCCTTTTCATTGAACTATGCAAAGCTGGAAAAATGATTCTTGTTAGTTCATAGTCCTAAGGGTCTGTTTGATTTTCCTGATTTCATAATATATAGCCATAATTAATGGACTATTATTTGTATTTTTTTGTACATTATAAAACCGTTAGGCTTACCGTGATGAATATATCATATCTATATGGTTTTAACTGTGATGAATATATCATATTTATATGGTTTAAACATTCCACGGGCTCATTTTAAAGCACGGGTACTAAAATAAGGTAAATCCAAAGCTCAAGTAGACCACACCACATTAAATAGTGATTTTAATGAACCTCAACCATTGAAAGCTAAAACTTTCTTATGGCCCACAATGATGTTTATTTGTAATCTAACTTGTTCATAAAGCTGGATAGACACGGATGAATGGAAAATAAAAAAATTAGCTTGATCCAAAACTTCCATGGTCCCAAAGAAGTTATTATCTGTAGAGGTTCAATTCCCATTCTTTACCATAGAGTGGTTCAATTGAGCTTTGGATCTGCCTTATTTTTTGGCTTGATACGAAAGAATCGATGAACGGCATGGATCCGACATATGCATGATATCCACTGTTCGCTAGCTGTGCCTAGGGCTGTCAACAGCCCACTGAGGTAGGTCTCAGCCGAATTTTGAACTGTTTTGATCCAAGCCATTGAGCCGGCCTATTCAAAATTCTGATTTTTTAAGCCTGAGCCTATCCCATTGACACCCTAGCTGTGCCCTATAGTATTTGTCTGGAATCAAATATCAAACCAATCCGAAAATCAGGTGAGACTCACCATTAAAAAAACAGTGTAAAATATTATCTAAAATTAATAAATTTATATAGCGTGGCCCACTTGAGTTTTAAAATAGTGTGATTGAAAATTCCCCCTAATCCTCATGATTCATGAGGGATAAAACAATTGGCTACCATGTATAAACAATGTTGAGTGCCACCTACACTCGATATCAATAATGCCCATTAAGGGTGACTCCATATAGCCGTTGGGTGCCACCTTGATCGTGGGCCCACCTTGATATGTGTCATATATCCATGCCATCCATCCCTTTCGCTGGCTCATTTTAGGGCATGTTCGTAAGAGCAAAAGCATACACAAGACCACACCATAGTGAAAACATATATATATATATATATATATATATATATATATTAGCTTGATCCAAAACTTTTGTAGCCTTGGATAAGTTTTTAATAGTGGAATTTAAGCCTTATTATGTGGTGCACGTGACATTTGGATCTGCATCATTTATAGACCATACCCTAAAATCAACTGGCAAAATGGTTGGACAACATGGATATACAACACATGCATAGAGGTGGGCATCCAGTCAATGCCACACCCACCTAGCTGGATCCTGATCACCATTTTAGTGAGCCTCCCATTCAATATCTCCCTAACCTTACTGGGCTTTTAGTCTAGGTGGCCCTGTATTGTGATGTGGTTGCGGCAAGAGCATGTACGGACATATTTAAGGAATTGTAGCCTTGGATTTACTTTTTCATGTTTTATAGGATGAAAATGTCCATCTACCATAGTTGCACCTTGTACAACGAGCTCTCATCTTGAAAAGCGAAAGGTCTTTTTAAAAAGGGACGTGGGCCATTCAAAATTAAAATTCGGCATACCCTTTGGCCGATATGATCTGTTCATTTTAATCGGACATCCATAAACCGAATGAAATGTATTTTCAATTCTATAATTGAAGTAATGTTTGGCCCATAACTAAGCTAACATTATGCATTAATTCTAAATTATTTTCTCGTATGTGTTTCATATGTAATGAATTTTGCCCTTAAACTTGGGTTGATAATACGAAATTAAAATTTGATATATTTTCTTATAGATAATCCAATGGGCCCCACATAAAATATGGATAGGTTCAAAATATGAGAGGCCCTTTCGCCTAAGGGCCATATGGTTGTTTTCTTTTTCTTTTTTTGATCTTTTTCATGGGAGGGAGGATGGTGTTTTTTGGCACCCATTCCTTCTTCATTCTTCTTTGTTCCTTTTTCTTTCTTTAGTTTTCTTTATATTAGTTTTTTAGATTTTTTTTTTTTTTTTTTTTTTTAAATTGGTATGAATGGTTGATGTTTGTGAAAGGGAATATGGTGTGGAAAAATATTGTAACGGATGAATGTGATGAATATTGGAATGGATGACTGTTATAATAGATGAATTTTTATAATGGAAGAATGTTAAGATAAAAGTATATTGTAATGGATTAATATTGTATGGTGAATCATCGATATTTCCTATGAATCACCCATATTCACTGTAGATCGTCGATATTTTCACTATGAATCGCCAATATTCAGTGTAGATCGTTGATATTCACTGTGGATCGCTAATATTAAGAGTAGACTATTGATATTCATTATGGACCACTGATATTAAGAGCAGACTAA
Source organism: Magnolia sinica (assembly GCF_029962835.1). Lineage (NCBI taxonomy): Eukaryota > Viridiplantae > Streptophyta > Magnoliopsida > Magnoliales > Magnoliaceae > Magnolia > Magnolia sinica. The sequence goes on along the minus strand of NC_080583.1, from coordinate 10,941,465 downwards.
TATTATTCACTGTGAACCGCTGATATTAAGAGCAGACTACTAATATTTACTACGGACTGTTGATAATTCCACTATGATTACAGATATTCACTATGGGGTACTGGTCCGATGAGAATGGCCATAACTCCCTTTTTACATATTTAATTTGGATGATCTTGTACTCATTGAAAATGTAATTTGATGAACTTCAAATTGATTGGAATCATTTCATTTAGACGGTTTGATTACCCAAAGTTTATCAAGATTACTATGTATCGTTGATATTCATTGTGGGGTACTGGTCTGATGAAAATGGGCATAAGTCCCTAATTACATGTCTAATTTATATGATCTTGAGCTCATTGGAAAGGTAATTTAATGAAATTTCAAATGACTTTTAAATAATATATATCATTTGGACACCATTTAACTACTCAAAAATGATCCCAAAAGTGGGCCTTAGTGAATATCAGAGATCCACAGTGAATGATGAATCTTACGCCTATTTTTGGGCAATCAAATTCTATCTAAATGAGATTATTCAAATTTTATTTAAATTTCATTAAATTACCTTTTCAATGAGTGAAAGATCACCCGAATCGGACATGTTATGAGAGAGTTATGGTCGTTTTCATTAGATCGATAGCCCACAATGATAATAATAAACTTTGGGCCCACTTTTATACAATTAAATGGTACGAAAATAAGATTATTCTAAATATATTTGAAATTTCATCAAATTACCTTTCTAAAAAGCATAAGATCATATGAATTGAATATACAACGAGGGAATTTGGTCGTTTTCATCGGACCGGTACCCCATTATAAACATTAGTGATCTATAGCAATCTTAATGAAATTTGGGAACACTTTTGAAAAATTAAATGATATCTAAATGAGATGATTCTAAATCCATTTGAAATTTCATCAAAGTACCTTTCTAACAAGCACATGATCACCCAATTGGATATGTAATGAGAAAGTTGTAATTGTTTTTGTCGGACCAATACCCCATAGCGAATATCTACATCACAATGGAAATATCGGTGGTTCACAGTAAATATCAACGGTTCACTTTTAATATCAGCGGTCGACAGTGAATATCAGCAGTCCATTTTTAATATCAGCGATTCATAGTGAATATTGACAATCCATAGTAAAAATATTGGTGATCCATAGTGAATATGGGTGATCCACGGTAAATATTGATGATTTACCATACAATATTCATCAGTTATAATATACTTCCATCTCAGCATTCTTCCATTATAAAAATTTATCAATTATAAAAGTTATCCATTATAATATTTATCTATTCCAACATTCATCACATTCGTCCATTGCAACATTATTTCTCTACAAAATTCATGCATTCCAACATCCTTCTATTATAAAAATTTAGCCATTAGAGCATTATTCTATACTCTTATTCATTTCACAAACTCCCACCATTCATACCCAATAAAAAAAAAAAAAAAAAAACTATAAAGAAAACCAAGTAACAAATAAGGAAGGAAGAATGAAGTGAATCAAAGAACATCATCCTCCCCTCCCATGAAAAAAATCAAGGAAAAAGAAGATGGCTAAATGGCTCTCTTACAGCTTAGGCCCCACATTTTCAACCCATTTACATCTTATGTGGGGCCTAATGGGTTGTCTAGAAGCAAATTCATCTTGTCCACATGTATGAGATTTTAATTTTATGTTATTGGCTTAAGTTTAAAGGAAAATCTCATCACAAATGCACCAAATCGAAGAAAATATTTCAGAATTAACACACAAAGTTAGTGTAGTATTAAGCCACAAACATCTTCAAACAAAAAATTGAAAAATCCCTTCTATGAGTTCACCGTTGTCCAATTAAAATGAATGTATCAAATCAACTAAGGGATAGGCTAAATTTCAATTTTTGGTGAGGCCCCATACCCCTTTAAAATGCCTTTCATTTTTTTAGATGAGAGCTCGCCATACGCCATGCGAGTGACAGTTGTGACATAAGGACATTTTTGTCTTTTAAAAAATGAAAAAGTAGATTTAAGGCTAGAAATCCTTAAGTTTCGTCAACGCAGGCTCAAGCTCCTACCACAACCCCGTCATTGTACAGGGCCACCTAGACCAAAAACCCTTACCTTATGGTATACTTGAGTTTGAAATTGGATTGCGTATTGAGTAACTCAAGTGCGCTTTTACAGTACTAAGTAAACTTTGCTGGGTCACCATGGATGCATGTGGTTTATCCACCCTATCGGCTCATTTTAGGAGTTGAGCCCAAAATTAAAGCATATCCAAAGCTCAAGTGAACTACACCAAGTGAAATAGTGGTGTTCATAAGATCACACAAACATGGACAAAGGGAAAACACAAATATTAGATTGATTTTGTGGCTCGTGGAAAATTTTCAACAATAAATGTTTAATTCATATTGTTTCCTATAGTGTGGTCAACTTGACCCGTGGATATACTTCATTTTTAGGTTCAAGCCCTAAAATTATCCTATAAAATATGGATGGACGGAGGGGATAAAATATATAAATAACTGTGGGCCCCACAGAGTTTACTCTCCCCTGAGTTTTGTAGTGGCTTAGGGCCTGTTTGGCTGGGCGTATTGGAAGGGATTGGATGGTATTGGAAGGGATTGGAAGTTAAATCCCAAGATTGGCCAGGCATGCCAAACAGACTAGCTAATCTGATCCTGGGATATAGCAATCCCATGGATCTTAAGAGATTAGAGTGGATTGCACGAATTTCAAGGTAATGATAGCTGTGTCAGTGGATTGGTGCAAGATCTATGGGATTGCTGTATCCCGGGATTGCTATATCGGGTCTATTTGACATGCCCGGCCAATCCCGGGATTAAACCTTCCAATCCCTTTCAATCCCTCGAACCAAACACGTCCCAGGCAATTTTGAAGGGATTAGGGTGGATTGGATGGGATTTAAAGGTAATGATGGTAATGTCAGTGGATTGTCTTAAGATCCATGGGATTGCTATATTCCAAGATCAGGATCTTGTGTCTATTTGGCACGCCTGGCCAATCCCGGGATCTATCTTCCAATCCCTTCCAATCCCATCCAATCTGCCCGGCCAAATAGGCCCTAAGACAATCCATTGACAACACTATCATTACCTTTAAATCCCATCCAATCCACCCTAATCCGTTCAAATTTGCTTGGGATGTTTTTGGTTCGAGGGATTGGAAGGGATGGGAAGGTTTAATCCCGGGATTGGCTGGGCATGCCAAACAGACTCGATATGGCAATCCCAGGATATAGCAATCCCATGGATCTTAAGACAATCCACTGACAACACCATCATTACCTTGAAATCCATGCCATCCACCCTAATACCATTCAATCCCTTCCAATCCACCTGGCCAAACGGGCCCTTAGAGTTCTGGTTTCGTAGTCAAACATGCGGCAATACACCTGATGGACGGGGTGAGTCTCATAGCCACTTGGTTAGTCGTAGGCATGTCCTGTTTGAGTTAGACCAGTCGTTTTTGTCTTAATCTGGACTCAAGATCGAGAGTGTGCTACCAACCACTTGTGTCCACATGATGAGGTGTACCACACACCACTGACTTGGTAGTGTGTTGACATCACTAAGTTCTGTGGGTCCTACTATAATATATGTGTTATATCCACACCGTTCATCCATATTTTCTAAGTCGTTTCATGGTATCAACTAAAAAATTAGGAAAAATCAAAGCTCAAATGGACCACACCAAAGAAAGTAGTAAAGACAATGTTTCCCACTGCTGAAACATTCCTAGGGCCACTATGACAGGTCACATAGGCCTGAATGAAGTGAGAAACAAATATTAGATTGATCCAGAATTTCTTTGACCTATGAAAGTTTTCAATGGTAGATGCTCAATCCCCACTGCATTCTGTGGTGTGGTCCAGTTTAGAAATGGATGTCTCAATTTTTGTATCAAGTTCTAGACCGTCATATCATCTTTAAGGACGCGGATTGCGTCCTACCCCCGCAGGTCTCTAGCCTTGAACGGGTAGTTCTATGGGCGGGCCCACTGCGATATATCTGTTTATCCATGCCATCCATCCCTCCTCTAAGATCATTTTAAGGCATGAGTACAAAAATGAGGCAGATCTAACACTAGAGTGGACCACGCCATATATGACTATTGCATTTAATGCAATGGACATTTAGTGCTTTGTGCATTTAATGCAACCAAGCTTATTATTTGGTGTGGTCCACTCGGGCGTTAGATCTGTATTATTTTTCTAATTATGCCTTTAAATGATCTGAGAGGAGGGATGGACAGTGTGGATAAACAAATACATCACAGTGGGCCCGCCCACACAACTGGCTGTCCGTGGCTAGAGACGGGCGGGGGTAGGACGCAATCCACATCCCATCTTTAATACTAAAAATAAGTTATTTTTTCGTAATTGTTAAGTTTTGAATTTTAAAAGTAAATGTGATGTACTTAAAATTTTCTTTATTCTCATAGCCGGTTATAAAAGTCATCGGATGACATAGCATGTGGGTCCAGCGGGTTGCCACAAATGCCGGATCCTGGGTCTCCATGGAAGCCTATTGAATTTTAAAAGAAGACATTGTGGGGCCCATTGCAATGTATGTGCCTTGCATACACACCGTACATGCATTTTGACAATTCATTTTAGGGCGTGATGACAAATATAAAGTAGATCCAAATATGAAGTGGACCATAGCATAGGGAATAATAGTGATTGAATCCCCACCATTAAAAAAATCATGGGGGCCGCAGGAATGCTTATTTGACATCTAACTTGTTGATAAGGTCACAAATAGAGCCAAATAAAAATCAAGGCAGCTTGGTTAGCCCGCTCAATTTGACCCAATTTAGCTCGGCTTGAATAGCCTGATCGGCCGGGCGAGCCAGAAATCCTAGCTCATTTCAAAATCAAGTTGAGGCTAAGCTATGTGCAAGTTCAATTTGGTTCGACTCAAAACTTGGCTTAGTTCAGTAAGGTTCGACTTGGTCGACTATGAAAGTAATATAAATAATAATAATAATAATAATAATAACAATAAGTTTATTGTTATTAAGTTATTTAATGTTTTGTTTTATCACTTGTGTTGCTCTTTGTTTTCAATATTTTAAATGTGGGCATGTTAGAATTGAATTTGTGGCTTAATTTAAACTGAACAATTATGACCCCAAGCGTCGAGATATGCACATATGCAGTTTATAACTGATATCGGCCGCCTATTCAACCACTCATTTAGTGTCTAAAATAAGATTAGGTGATATTCAGATAGTAGGGATCGCTCGCTGATGATGGGTTACACCTTTGCATTCCATACGAAAGGACTTTTCAGTGCAGATAAAAGAGAAATGAGAGAGCGATTCTTAAAGTCAATAGTGGAGAACAGTTGTGAAGCACCTTTTCGAGTGAAGAACTAAATCCAACATATGAGCGTAAACCTAAATTACAACTATAATTACCAGCTACTTGATTAACGCTATGAATTACACTATTGGACGAAAACAATAAACGAAATGTAAAGGATTACACTAGGAAATGTAATTGACGGTTAATTAAAAGATAATGTTTAGATTTGATTGAATTGGTGTGAGACCATTTTCTTGTTAAATTCATCTACTATTTATATATAGCTTTACTCTAGCCATTTAGATCCTTCTCACGTGTTCTGATGGTTGCTATAACCGTTTTCGTACTACTTGGTCTTCTTTGCTCGTTCTTTTATCATTTATCCTATAACTACTTTTATGCGATTGCTCATCCATTGCCTGCTTAAGCAATGACGTGGCATTGTTTGATGCACTCCAACTATAATATGTTAAAATCATCTTCGTATATCTCTACAAATCTTCAAATACACCACACGAATCCATCCAGATCATGCGTAACTCACTCTAATTAGTTCCTGCAAAAAATGATGACAATGGGGATGAACACTTGTATTATTGAATATTCGACCATTGTATTGCTTTAACTTTTGTTTAGTTTATCATACATTATGCATCTTACTTAATAAGCTTTGAGTTTTATTGTTTATTTATTTTCCACTTTACTTCTTTTCTGTACAACTACAAAATTAAACCAATCAAACAAATTAAACTCAATCTACCTTTAAAAAAAAAAAAAAAACAAAAAACAAAACAAAACAATAAAACTCGAATCAACTAAAACCTACCTCTGAATTGAATCCACTCGGATCTATCTCTAGTTTGGCTTGATTCATTTACCAAATCAAGCTGAGCTAACTAGGTTGGTTGGATAATCAAGTCGAACTGAACTTTAGCCAGACATCTTGGCTGAATGAGCCTAGGTGAGATGGGGCTAAATTCGGCATGATTGGGCTCATGTATAGTTTAGTCACAAAGATATGATGAAAAAACCACTCAAATATCAGCTTGATCCAAAAATTGGATCCTTACTCTTTCCCGAGTGGTAGACTCTCAGGAGTTTCAACACCCGGTCAAGGGTTCGGGTATCCGTAGGCGGTGAAATCCCACTGTGGCGTGAGTGTGCGGGGGGCGTGTGTGCGTGTGTTAAAAAAAAATATTAATAATAAAATTGTGGCCCATGAAAAGATTTTAATGGTCATAGCACTGTTTCCTATATAATGGTCACTGTAGATTTGGATTTGGATGTGCTTCTTTTTTTATCATGTCTAAAAGTAATTTTTAAAATGGATGGACATCATGGTTACAAGGTAAATACATCATGGTGGGCCCTTCATTCAGGGATCCACCGTAGCCGCACATGGGGAAGTGTCCGTGCTGGTGGGAACCGTAACATATTGTTCCTTGCTGTTGATCCGATGTGCTCGCAGAGGATGATTAGTTAAAAATCTATCATTTGCATCAGGGCCTACAAAAGAGATGGTTAATAAGAGAAAATACAGCAACGGCCTGGAATAAAAGAGATGGTTAATAAGAGAAAATACAGCAACGGTCTGGAATAACGACCAGAGATTGGATGGATGGGATCTTCCAAACTGGACCTTAGAACTTCTCTTTCAAGAAATGATACACCGATACTCGAAGTAACCACGTGATAAATGACAATAAGAGTGCGTTTTGCCGCAATAGCGACTCACCGTCCAGCGTTTCTCGCTGCCAACTGAGACCACATGTTGAGTGGTCCTATGATCAGAACCGTCCTTTCCGTAAACCTTATGCTATACAGTCGACTGTAAGAAAATTACATTAAATGGATGATTTTGACCATCACTATATGTGTGGATGGATTGAGAGCAATGAAAAAGGAGATTTTCAATAGCTTGCACCAACTCTAAAAATCAAAGGTTAGGATTATTAATAAGACATGATTATGGAAGATTTATTTATAGTGGTAGCAAGAGTCATGACTGTTCAAATCATTGGACCATCTCAGCATGTGGGCCACCGCTGGGTATCAACTCACGCTGAAAAACCCAAGGTACAACCCGCGGCTCACCGTAGCCCATTCTTACCAACCGGATTAGGTACCACAGTATAATTCTTTATTCTCCCTCTTTTGCCGCATACCTTTCAAGCGTGTCTTCCGCTCTTTCTTTCTCTCCAGCCGTGCAACTTTCAAACATGCTTTCGGTGTTACACCTAATTCGCATCGGTTTTGGTAAGGTTGGTAAACACCGAAAATTCTGATACATCATGCTTATGTCAATTTAGGCACTGAGAGGGACAGCACCCAGTTCGGCTCCAATTCAGTTAGGCTGTGAGGCCTTAAATGATAGTAAAGCATGTTTGAAAGTGGTAAACACCGACATAAGACTTACCAATCAAATCTCACCGGGCTTACGGAATTTGGTGTTTCGCTGGACTCACCAAATCAGGTTCCCACTACTATTCGTTGCGTATTTCCGCTCGACAATCTCAAAGTTGAAGTGGACAGAACTAGATTAGATGATGTACACAGTTCAATGAGGCATTGACTCAACAAGATTTGATTGGGCTGTATTAGGCGGTGAGAGATGGTGTCACATAGAGTATATTCCAAAAGAAGTAGATTACTGTGGGGCCCATCTTGATGCATGTGTTATATATCCATGCCTTCCATTGTTTATTTTGATCAATTTCTAACTCATTTTATAACATGGTAGAAAAATAAAGCACATTCAAATCTCAAATGGACCATCCAGTAGGAATAAGTGGTTATTGAACACCCACTATCAAGAACTTCCTAGGGCCCACTGTAATATTTGTTAGGAGTAAATTTGAGCCAAGCCGCAGTGAGGCCAACTACAACATTGATGAGTTAGGCCTCGGACTAGTTAGAGCCCGAGACGAGACGAACTTCCGACCCGAGAACTCTTATAGAGTTGTGATCTCGATCCAAAGAACACGATCCAGTAAGCGCCTCGGAGCAATGGTCATACGTCCGAGCCAATCTGTCCTTCATCTTTGACTGACCTGATCCTTCCTGCTTAACTTATGAAAGATGTGATAAGTTGACAAGACTTGGAAAATATAGAACGGATCAACTCTACTAACATGACCTGGACTTGCTAGGCGCCGAGCCCTGAGCTCGGGTCGGCGGGCAAGATCCGAGCCATGACGATAATGTATTACCCCAGTAATGCACGACTAGAGTTATGTCCAGCATACGATCTCGGCGCAACTGCAAACTATTACGCCTGCATAATCCTCACGTGATGGTTATGACCGTGCCGAGATTGTCGGACACATTCACTATGACCTTCAAGTATAAATACAGATCATTTCTACGGTAGAAGGTACGCAATATCTTACATCATCTCTACTTTATACTATTTATACCCAGATTCTCTAGCCTGACTTTGCCACCAGAGGGTTCCCTACTTGAGCCAATGTCTCCTTTATTTACTGTTCTGTGTAGGATCAAGGTTTGTTCCGAGCACTCAGAGCACGGCAGAGTGTGGTCCATATTCTCCCATCAACAATATTTATTTGCTATCTAATCTGTTGATGTTGATGAGGCCACACACAGGGAAAATACAAATATTAGCTTGATTCAAAAGTTTTATGCCCCATTGAGTTTTAATGGTGGATTCAATATCCACCGTGTGGTCCATTTCTTCTTCTTTTTTTTTTTTATCATACCTTAAAATGAGCTGAAAAAACTAAATACGATGGAAACACTTTACTAAAGTGGGCCCCACGATCAGGGAACACACGCACTCGAAGTTTGAAAGTCGTCCGTTACTCAACTGTTGTCACATGTGCCTGAACCAATCAAATCCAGCCACGTCAGTGCATCACCTCGGTGTTTCCCGGCGTCACCGTATCCGGTTCCGAAAATAACGTGTAGTTGCAAAGGTTGACAAGGATGATAAAGCGTGTCGTGGGCCGACCTAGCATTTGGAGCGTGGGACCCACATGAATGGATTGGACGCGTTTTCCATCCGTCTCCACAATCAACTTCCACTGAGGGGACACAGTCCCGTATATCACGCCTATACAGAATCCGATCCATTGAAAAAAGTAGGCCCCACCTTGAAGACCATCGGCATTAAAAATTAGGCAGATCCGTTGATCATGTGTGGCCCACCTTATGAACGGATCAGCCTATTTATTTCGAGACGGTGCCTACCTTTCCGGTGGGAAACAGATAATGGCTGGTGGTTGGTGCTCTGTGGGCCCCACCATGATGTATGTGTTTCATCCATGCTGTCCATCTATTTTTATAGATCATTTTATGATTTGAAAATAAAAATGAGGAATATATCAATCTCAAGTGGACCACATTACAGGAAAAAGTGTTGAATGAACAATGACCATTAAAAACGCTTTGGGGGCCATAAAAGTTTTGGATCAAGTTGATATTTATTTTTTTCCTTCATCTGGGTCTTTATGGCCTAATCAACAGATTGGATGTCAAATAAACAGTACCGTGGGCCTTAGGAGGATTTTAATCGTGGATATCCAATCATTATTGTTTTCCTGTGGTGTGGTCTACCTAATATTTATATCCCTATAATTTTTTGTGTTAACCTAAAATGATTTTTTGTGTTAACCTAAAATGATCTGTAAAAATGGATGAACGGAATGGATGAAACATATACATCATGGCGGGGTCCACAGAGCACCGACCACCAGCCACGTGGCTGATGTAAGGGGAAGTAGCCAATCCGTCTCCTTTCCGGTGGCTTGGATAGGCCGCCTTTACAGTTGGCACGTTAGACCCGTGTTCTCGACGGACCGTAACTTTGTGGTCACTAAGGTGGATGTGTGAAATCTCCTCAAGGAGATGGACATGGCCCACTTTCTTCTACTCTCGCGAGTGTACTTGCGGATCTTGCACGCCCTTCGCACTTTAGTAGGAGGTTGGGATTGTGAACTTACGTTCAAGCACAACGCGAGAGGATCCTTTCCTTTTGGAATTGCTAGTGGATATGTCACGTGAAATGCATGCAGCGTGAAACTTACATGAGAACCACCTCGTTCATCAGGTGCATTGCCCATGATCATACAGACTTAGGCAAAACACTTCATATAAAAACAGTTGGGTCCTCACTCTTACCCAAGTGGTAGACTCACATGAGTTTCAGCTCCAGGTCAAGGGTTCGATTACCCATAGGTGGTGAAATTCCAATGTAGCATGAGTGTATGGAAATGTTACTACAAGGTTGGGTTGTGTAGGCCCACCGTGATGTGTGCCGAACATCAACACCATTTGATGGGTCCCCTTTACGTTATGGAATATCCCAAAAATTAGGTTAGCCATACCATCTAAAACCATGCGAAGACATTCCTAAAAGGCCCACCTAAGTTTTGGATGCCACTGAAACTTGGTTTGACCCATCATCCAAGTGGAATACACACACAATGGATGGTCTGGATTTATGAACTACATCTCGGTGGCCCCAATAAATGATTATGAATGTTTTAATGGGAGGGTAACCTGTCTCAATTGTTGTATGTGGTGTGGCCCACTCAAGTCATGGATTGAATTGATTTGTAAATCCATGGCCCACCATGGAATGGTGCATCTAACTAATGGAGTAGATGTTCAACACACATCACAGTGGGGTCCACATAACTAACATCATGGGAAGTTCCATGAAATTGACCTAATAGTACCATTTCCACACACACACACACACACACACATATATATATATATCTTGAAATGTTTACGTGGGAATCTATTCTCAAGAAAACTCATAAGTACTTTTTGACATGTGATGTGTGTGCAAAATCTAAATGATCCATTGGATGAATCACCTCGGAGAACTTTTAGGGCTCAAAAATTAGCCTGATCTAGTGTGGGATAGCAAAGTGAGAGATAATTTCCTCTTTGATTTGTCTCTCACTTTGTTATGTCCCACTATATTTCAGGCTAAGTTTTGAACCATATTGGTTTCAAGAGGTGGCTCATCTAGCAAACTGTACGGATTGCATAAAAACATCATGTGAGATGAGCTCTCAAAAAGTGCTCACTGAAGAGCATTTCTCATGTGAGCATTTTTGAATGTGGCTCATGAAACCAGGTGAAACTATGCCTCAAATATATAAAAGTACCTGAGCTTTGGATGCTGCTAAAACCATGTGAAGACATGCCTAAAATATATAAAAGCACTTAGTGGGGCTCACTTGAGTTTTGGTTGCCACTGAAACTTGATCTAACCCCTCGCCCAAGTGGGACACACACAATGGATGGGCTGGATTTGTGAAGCACATCTCGGTGGACTCTGTAAACAATCATGAAGGTTTTTATATATATATATATATATATATATCTATATATATATATATATGTATATATCTATCTATATATATATATGTGGGAAGTGGTTGGTACAGAAAATAAAAAATAAAAATTGAAAGCCTGTGTTGTTACTCCGGCAAGAGGCAGGTTGCCAAGTGTACTAGCATGAGGGACCATCATTGCCCATAGGAGAAATGCAACTCCATTTGACAGTTTATTTGGTTGCCACGCATACCAACACATGAGATCCAAGCCGTCCTTCAGATGGGCCTAACCAAGCCAGTTTCTTCATCACATGGGCCATACAATGCTTGGAATGTGGAACGTTTCCCAGTCTTGCCAACGTCCATTTATTTCAAACAAGTTTGGCTCACAAGGCCTAGTCCAATCACACAATGGGGCCCACCTCCACTTGCTGAACGACTTGGATGTCAGTCTACAATAGTAGAATTGAGCTAATGAGCAATTGCATTACCACCAGTGCCCATAGCAAGGTTCTTTCCCATGAGCCTCCTTCATGTTTTTGGGCTTTTTTACTTTTTTATTTGGCGTGGGCCCCACATCATAGTCTGTGTATGCCATCCAACCGTCCATTAGGTGCGCCCCACCATGATGATGGGACTCCCTAAAAACCATGCCCGCTACAAGCTGTGATGTTTCGCCCACCAACACTCGATTTTTTGTGGGCCCCACATTGATGCGTATGTGACATCTTAACCGTGCATCAAGCCAATCCCTTCAAACAAATGGAGGGAGAAGATTTCACCCAGAGCCTTAACAAGAGATAGACCTTCAAAATAGGTAGAATTGGAAGCAAGAACCATTTACAAATCCCATTTCTCAACACACATTCTTTTTAAGCTTGTTTAATTCCATGGAACATATGGTCATGCTATTATTTTTTAATGCTATCAAAGAAAAGAATACAATATTTTTTATTTTTCTTCATAAAACGTGATATTTGTGCGTCCTAGAATAAAAGAATGGTTTTTTTGTTTTTTTTTTCTTTATAAAGCGCATGCAATCATTTTAAAGCTAACATGTTATTTTTTAACTTCAAAATGTTAGACTTATTACTCATACTTTAATTGATTACCGACACTTAGTGATAATGAGTACAGCTGTACAGTGCCCATTTCAAGCCCGACATGGTATGATTCCGACCCAAACCAACCCACTGGACTCGAATTTATTATAACCAAAGTCACAGAAAATGGTTTCTTTGTTGGGAGTGGATGAGGTGCGGCCGGCCTGCACGGGGCCCACCTTGATGTATGACCCTATATTTATATCGTCCATTTGTTTTTTTGTTTTTTTTGTTTTCAGATTAGTTTAGAGAATGAGCCTGGAAATAAGGTCCACATCTCAGGTGGACTATGCTATAGGAAATAGTGGTGATTGAATGCCTTACCATTAAAATTCTCCTAATGCCCACTGTAAGATTTCCGTAATATTTATTTACCATCCAACCAGTTGATAAGGTCACAAAAACATGGATGAAGGTAAAAAGTAAATATAAGCTTGATTCAAAACTTTCATTGCTCATTAATGGTCAGTCACTATTGTTTTCTATGGTATGGTCAACCTAAAAATTGGATTTGCTTCATTTTTGGGTTCATTTCTAAAGTGACATGGAAAAAGTGGCGTACAGCATGGATATAGAATATATTAATCAAGGTTGGCCCTATGGGAAGGGTCGCACGGTCTTGAGTGAGGCCAGTGCCGCACCTAACCCATTTGTCTCTTATTTATGTCCAACTCATCTATCAGTTGCACCACAAGAAATAATGGGATTAAAGGCTTGCTTTTGAAGTTTCCTTTAGGTCCACAAGTTTTGGATCAAGCTAATATTTGTATTTTCTGTCATCTTGAAGAGCATATTAGCTGTTACCCTTACTGTGGAGCCCACCTTGATGCATGTATTGTATATTCATGTTGTCCATCTATTTCTCTTGCACATTTGTAAGACGTGGTTCCAAATATCAAGTGGAGAACACCATAGGAAACAGTGGTGATTGAGTGCCTCATCATTAAAAATTCCAAAGGACTCATCATAAGGTTTTAGTAATGTTTATTTATAATCCTACCCGTTGATAATGTGATAAAGGGGAAATACAAAGATCGGCTTAATCCAATGATCATCCGTAATTGTTTCTAGTGGTATGATCCACTCAAGATTTGGATCTTCTTAAGGTTTGGGATCACATTCTAAAATAAGATGGAAAAACAGATGGTCCGAGTGGGTATGCAACAAACACGTACGTGGGTCCCACATGGTTAGTGTAAAACCTACTAAGGTAAGGTGTTACCCAGGAAACAGCTTTTGAAGCTGCCACATTTTTGACCTCATGTCCAAACATGAGTAGATAAAATTAATGTACAGAGTAAATGTCACACGAACATTTTTGGGACTTGGATAAAGCGTAGGGTAATAAGGACTCCACAACCTGTTAGGGTAACACCCTGCAGCTACCATCAACTTTGCATTTTAGTTAGATTAATGGATTTAGGGTCTGTTTGGATGCACGTCTGGAAAAAGGGATTTTCCAAAATGGGAAGGGGTGGATTTTCTGCCGTCTTGGTAAAATCCAATTGTAAGCGCCTTAATACCTAATTTATTAGGGAGCCGTTTAGGTCCCACCACTAACATGGGTGTTTCCCTGTTGGTGGGACCCACCCTGATGCATATGTTGTATATCCATGCGGTCCATCAGTTTTTTCAGCTCATTTTAAGGCATTTTCCCAAAAAATGAAGCAGACCCAAATAATGCCAAAAAATGAAGTAGACCCAAATCTCAAGTGGACACACTGTTGGAAAGAGTAGTCAATGATTGCCCACCATTAAAAACTTCTTAGGGTCCACCATAATGTTTATTCGCCACCCGACTTATTTTTAAAAACACAAATTTCAGCTGATCCAAAACTTTTGTGGATCCCAAGAAGTTTTTAATGGTGGGCATTTAATGATCATTGTTTCTTATAGTGTGGTCTACTTGAGATTGGATCTGCTTTATTTTTGGGACCATGTCCTAAAATGAACTGGAAAAACTGATGGACGGCATGGATATACAACACATGCATCAAGGTGAACTTTGCAAAGTACATCTAAACAAAGCAATACATGCCGTTGGATTAGAACGGTTTTTGAGACCTCAAAAGCCCCTTCCTTGTATGCGCCCAATGCGGCCCAAGGCAGACTATCCGAGCACGTTAGAAGCACTGCAACAAAGAGGTGAATAGCGGGCCACGTTCCCACGTGTCAAATGTATGCGAGATCTGGGCCATTCAAATTCACTGCTATCATACCAGAAAAATGAATGGTTAGAAGAAACTGGCAATGTCTTGTGTTGAACGTCCATGTGTGTCCACTAATCAGCGGACCAGTACGGCATTTGGGCCGCGTTTCTGTTGCACGCATGCCACAATTGATACGCTGATGTAGAGCGGGTCGCGGACAGTTTCATGGCCAAGATGGATCAGAAAAGGCCCGGTCGATGACAGAAGTGATCCGGACCGTCGGACCTTAGATCCGGCGTATTTCACAATCCAGAATGAGTTATCTAACGTAAAATATATGATTTTGGGGTAGAACGACCTACTTTAGCCAACCAACCCCGCTATGCCGGGATGCGCAGCCCGGAATTGCAAAAAACCCTTGGATCAACGGTCGTTTTCCTATTTTAATTTCGTTTTTACTATAAATAGTAAGTTTTAGTTTGATTATAACTCTTCATCCGTCAGGCTTTAGGAGTTGCGCTTAACGTGAAAAGAGCTTAGAATAATTAGGAGAACCGTTTGTTTAAGCCAAATAGGACACTTACTATTTTTGGCCAAAAACCTTGCGCACTAGTAGACATCACGACCGTCTATAAATAGTAAGTTTACTATTTATAGTAACTCGCGAATTCTAAGAGTTTTAGTTATAATTTGATTCTGATTTCTTGCCCATTGCTTGGTAGGATTGTGAACTCGTTTTTATTTATTCATTAATCAAATTCGAATTTATTAGAATTTATTTCTATTTACTGCCTTTTTTCCTCGTGGATTCGAGAAGTCTCTGTGAAGAGTCCAGATAAGTTTCATGGATTCGGAATAGTTATCCTCTTGAGGAAGATGGTGCTCGACCTCACGTCCTCCCCTGTGTCATACGCGTGCTATGGTTCACTTGTGATATGGAGCGGAATTATGGGATTGACCACGAGATGATAGCTACGCTATACTCGGGTTTCAATTTGTGCAAGCTGGGCTCAATACTTGAGTGATCCAAGCCGTTGGTCCGATGGAACCTATCAAGTATGTGACAGACCTTATAGAATTTCAATATGGAAAGACTCTAAACCAATCTTAACCTCGTTTTTTAGTTGAATGTGGATTGTTGCGCATTTCTCTTCTTAGCCGTCTATATGCAGCCCAAAAATTGAAAGGATTAGGTTTTCCTGTTAAGAAATTTTAGGATCATGGTCTACCTGTGGTGAAAAACAGTCGGAATAATAATAATAATAATAATTGACAAGTGGACTAGAATCTCTTAGCCGCCCAATACTTGTCTCTTACATAGAATGTTGACCGTTCCTGTATTTCCTTTTAAACCATTTATTTATAATATATGTCTGATCTCGAATACATTGGGATTCAGAACGCCCTGGATTTGAATTCCTCGTGTCTAGCACATTGACTTCATAATCTCCTATGGTCGAAAAGTAACTATACATAATATATTTACATAGGTTTGAATGATTACACTTCTTAAAAGTGTATAGGGCCACGAGAATTATCAGTGGTTTTCATTACGGAGGCTGGAATTCTTTAAAAAATAGCCGTGGCTTAGTAGTAGACTCACAAGAGTTTCAACACCAGGTCCTGGGTTCAAGCACGGCATGCGTGGGGTGTGGAAATAAAAAGAGCTGTAGTTAAAAATCTAAAGCTTGAAATCATGCTCTAAATCTAGAAATCTCGTTTCAAGTTAAATTCTACTATGTTTTTCTCACATCCATTTCTTTATTTATTTGATTGCATCTAACATTTCACACGTGTGCATGCATGATCAACAGATGTTAGAACCATACAATTCTAAAGACATTTGTGTTATGGGACAACATGAAGGCCTACATAGCAGAGTATGTATCACGTTGTCTCACGTGCCAGCAGGTCAAGGCCGAACATCGCCGGCCTCTTGGACTGCTTCAGCCCATGCCCATAGCTGAATGGAAATGGAATTTCATCTCTATGGATTTCATATTAGGGCTGCCGAAGACGAGGAAGGAACATGACTCCATATGGTTTATCGTGGATTGATTGACGAAATCGGCTCATTTTCTCCCTATAAGAGTTTCGAACTCAACAGACGAGTTGGCCAGGTTGTACATCAAGGAGATTGTACGTCTGCATGGAGTTCCTCTGGAGATCGTGTCAGACTGAGACACACGATTCACATCTATCTTCTGGACTCGTATCTAGAAAGCAATGAGTGTGAAACTGAACTTCAGTATCGTGTTTCACCCACAGACTGACGGATAGACAGAACGGATAAATTAGGTGTTGGAAGATATGCTGCGAGCTATCATGCATGATGGGTACACCTAATGAGTGGTCCAAATCTTGGACAAAAATTGAGTGGCTAGGATAGGGCTTAGATAATGCACAATCATCACAGGCTGTGCTTGGCCTGTTTGTTTTGGTGCGAACGGGCTTAGGTCTAAATTTATAAATTTACAACGGTCTGGTTTTGGATGGGCCCCTACAAAACCACTGACAGCTCTATTAAGAGGTTCGATCATTTCTCATTGTAGTAAGTCATGCAAACACGAACACTGTTTTAGAAGGTATTAATAATAGTCACATTTTGCTTGGGCCCATGGTTTAGTGATCCAATGGTGATTGATAGTCCATATACCAAAAAAAAATTAGCACTTGGGTAAATCCTATGCTGTATACAATAATTCTCAAATTTGTCAATGGTTCTATGATCCAAAGTGGGTCCCACTGTGCATGGTCCATGCAACAAATCTTTTAGGGGTCATTCGGATGCCTCCAAAGTTTTTTAGTAGGAATTTAGTTACATATAATCAGATGACAGGGATTGTTTGGATGGATATATCTGTCTATAATTAGATTGCTGGCTATAGTTCAATAACTACTTTTAGCTGTAATATAAAAATAAATGAACGGCATGGATGAAACACATACATCATGGTGGGCCCACAAAGCACCGACCACCACCCAATGGCTGGTGGCAGGGGGAGTAGCCAATCCGATTCCTGGCTAAAATGGCTTGAGCCTAACTCTAACCTGTAACTGGGCCCACATGCCTATCTAGTAGGTCCAAGCCAGGTGAGACAGGCTACCTGCCCATTGCACCCTTACTGATATGGGGTGACGATGGGCCGGGGTAGGCCTGTACTGGTCTGACACTTAAGACCCAAGACCCAATCCTGAAATTTTGATTGGGCCTTGGCCTAATCCGGTCTAAACTAACCCAGCCCGTAAGTGATAAAATCCCTATTTCTCGATTGAATATTCCTAATCAATCTATTCAAGTAGACTACTCATGCAGAAAGAAAAAGACACAGGAATGACAACAACAGCCTACATCCTACACGCATGGATTGCCTAATCGTGCACGTGAACGCCTCAACCTAATACATCCAAGCCTGGTGTTGGGCCAGGTGGCCCATTTCAAGCCACCCTTACTCACCGGTCGTGCCTAGAGGTGGACATGGGTCATGCCGGCCCATGGGTCCAATGACCAACTTCTATGGCTAAACCCAATGGAAAATTGGGTCAAGCTAGGGTCGAATAGGAGGTCCATTTTAAGTAAATGGGTCGAGCTTGGTGTGAACTTCACATGGTCTAACCCTCGTACAGGATATAAATAAGTTGGCCACATAAGCCTACTCTTATCGTATTGAGTAAACTCTGTTGGGCCCACTGTGAATGTATGTAGTTTATCCACACCGTCCATCCGTTTTTTAAGTTCATTTTAGGGGTTGAACCCAAAATTGAAGCTTATCCAAATCTAAAGTGGGCCATACCACAGGAAACAGTGGAAATAATGATTTCCACCGTTGAAACCTCAATAGGCCCCACAGTAATGTTTATTTGTCATCCAACCTGTTCATAAGATCACAAAAACATGGATGAAGGAAAAAAAAACAGATCTAAGCTTGATTCAAAAATTCTGTGCCCCTAAGAATTTTTCAACGGTAGACATTCAATTCACAGTTTTCTGTGGTGTGGTCCATTTTAGCATTGTATATGCTTCATTTTTGGGCTAAAGCCCTAAAATTATTTGATAAAATGGATGGACGGATTGGATAAAATACATAAATCACAGTGGACCCCACAGAGTTTACTCAGTTACTCGGTATGTAATCCGCTTCCACATAACCTGGCGTGGCTCGAATCGGGGAGCGGATTAGCTGTTACCAGTAACACCTTAGTAGGTGTTACCCTTACATTGGGGTCCACATTAATAATGTTTTTTTTTTTTTTTTTATATCCACAACCTACATCTATTTTTCCAGCAAAGTTTAGGACGATTTCCCAAAAATTGAGCAGATCCAAATATCAGGTGGACGACCCCAAAGGAAACAGTGGTGACTGAACTCCCACCATTAAAAACTTCTAGGGCCCACAGTAATTCCCACCTTAATGTTTATTTTCCATCCAACCCGTTGATAAGATCAACCAGATCTGGATGAAGGGAAAAGATAAAGATGAGCTTGATCTAAAACTTTTGTGGCGAAATAAAAAGCTTTTAATGGGCATTCACCACTGGAAAGTCCACCTGAGATTTGGATCTGCTTAAGTTTTAGAATCACATCCTAAAATGATATAGAAAAACGTGTGGACGGCGTGGATATACAAAATTTTCATAAAAGGTGGGCCACACACGGTAAGAATAACACCCACCAAGGTGTTAACTGGGCAACAGCTGCAGCGGGCTAGGCCATACATGGGCCACCACACACCGCACGTGTCTAGTCCTTACACGTGCAACGATAGCCGCAGAAGCACGCGATTGGAAGAGTAATCATTCTAAAATTCTCGTCTACTCACAGCAACTTGTGGCTACGAACCAACCCGCGTATGAAACAAAACCACTAACCAACAAATAAAAAAAAATAAAATCCCTAAAATAAAAATAAAATTTTGATTCTGATCAAAAGCAAAATCTCCCTCCTTCTATCATTCCTCCTCCTTCTTACCCGATTCTTGACTTCTGGAATGAGATTCTACTCCGATTAAGCGCGAGATGGCGTCTTTTCAGATTGCAAGATCTCCTTTCCTCGGATTCTCCCGAAAATCTAGCCTTTCCTGCTCCTCCCGTTTCAGTTTCTCGAAGAAGAGGATTTTCCAGCTGCAGAAGCTGCGCCGGTATTCCAAGCCCTTGGACGGCAGGAATTCCCCAATCTGCTGTCGGGTTCAAGATGACGAAAAGGAACCCAGTAATGGTTAGATTTTTTTTAGTTAAAATCTTTTTCTTTCTGTTTTCTATTTGTCTCGTAGAGATGATTGAGAATTTTGATCGATGAGTTTAAACCTAGGGCTGCCAACGGGCTCGATCTAGGCATCGATTTCAGGCCCATATGCCTGGGCCGGGCCTAACAAGGGCCGGGCCCGCGTTGAGACCCTGCCGGCCCGTTTATCACTGGACCCGTTATCAATTGATGTGGGACTCAGGAATGGGTTCAATACCGTCTACAGCCCTTGCCGTCTGGGCTTGTTTTATGGGCCTGGAATGGGCCTGAATTGCAGGCCCATAGAAGAAAATTGGTTCGGTTAACCCGGCCTCTGCTAATTAAAACGCATTTCATGTGTTGTATGGTAGGCAACGTATATTCTTTTATGGGATCCATCATTAACAAGGTTCAAAATGTTATTTAATGGTGTACAAATATTAGGGGTTGTTTGGAAGCTTGTAAAATTTGTACGTGGTAATTGAATTAGAGGTGTAAATTGTTTACAACTTGTCCTGTTTGACTTTAAGCTATAATGTCTTTAAAAGTAACTAGTGTTTGGATAACTTGTTAATTGTTTAAAGGCTGTGATTGGGTATTTGTGCTCAACAGAGATTCGAGATAAATCCTTATAAATTCTTCAAATGACAAATTAGGGTTTGATTTAAGATGGATAATTGAGTTGAACTCATCTCAATAAAGCCCAGGGCCAATCCTTATGCTAAACCAAGCATTAGGTGGGCCACAAAAGTGGGCCCACTAATTCAAATGCCCTTTTATGAGTTGTATTCAAAATGGCCATGAATATAGCACAGTTATTGGACCACAAGAGTAGATGGCCCGCAGCATGCAGATGGTTGAGGACGTCTATCCATCAAATTCTTCTAGATCAGATAACATACAAGAAAAGCAATCAAAGTAGCATAGCATCAAGCATCATACTGCCCCCTATTACAAGGAGCCCATGTAACCAATGGCTCTGTGGGCCCCACCACGATGTCCTTTTGACATCACTGCTTCCATCAATTTGGCCAACTCGTGTTAGGACATGAGACCAAAAATGGATGGAAGCAGTGGATATAACACAGAACCATGGTGGGCCCATGTAGAAACCAATTGCTTATATCCCACCCCCATTTTTCCATGTGGTGTGGCCCATTAGAATTGTAGATCTAGCTGATTTTTGGTCTTAGGACCTAACATCCAGGGTTAGGCCTAATAGACGGAGTATATTTTACATATATAACATGGTTGGCCTCACAATCTCGGGTGTTTTGCACACTGCGCGAAACACGTGTGTATAGGATTTCGGGGGGCCCCAAACCCATCTTCCCCCGCCCTCCCCTCAATATTCCATGCACAAGAAAAAGTAAAAAATTAAAAACAACAAAACATAGAAGACAGAATGGAGCATACCTACAAGTGGGAGGAGCTTCGCCAGTGGAGAAGATGGTGGATTTTGGCGGATGAGAGCCGCATTGGTTGGAGCAAGCAAATGAGAGAGAGAGAGAGAGAGAGAGAGAGAGAGAGAGAGAGAGAGAGAGATGGTGGAGAAGTAGAGTAACTAATGAATGATAATTGTTGACTGCACGCAATTATATCAAACTTTAGAACCAAATTATACCCAAACACACCCAATCCAAGAATACAAATTCTTCCATTTGAAAAGAAAGGAAAAACAATGCAATAACCAGGGAATAATCAAAGCTCTCACCAGCATGGTGTGCCATAAAGGCCATTACAGGACAATAAAGGCTGTTACGTAAAGGTAATAGTGGTAACTGTTACACGTTATGGGGTCTTAAAGACCTTAATAGTTGTTAAGGAAAAATGACCTGTAAAGGCCGTTACAACCCCTGTAATGGTCCATTACGCCCCCCGTAAAGGCTGTAATGGCCTTGTAATGGACCATTGCGGGGCTGATACTGGTTTTTAGGATTTTTTTTTTTTTTTCAATAAAAAAGGCCATAACAACTCGTTATGGTCCCCGTGACAACCGTTACACCCGTATTGTAAAGATATCAGTGGTGGCCATTACAGGCACCGTTACTGTGACGAAATATCTTGCTCACCAGTTTTAATAGCCTAGATCATACTCTCCACTTGTAAACCATGAACTTGCACAAACCTTAGAGAAGGGGTAATGCCAAAGGCTTGCAAAGAAAAGAACTGTCCGAAAACTACTGGACATTTTCTATTTATTGAGTTTTTATATGAAGAAAAACAAAAGAGAAGCCCTAACTCTAATATGGGCTAAATGTTATACTCTTAGGCATGTTATTAAAAAACAGTTACGTTTACATAACAGTAATGGCCGTTACAGAGAAAACAGCCCGTAACGGCCCCGTAATGGTTCGTAACGGTCCAGAAATATGTTTTTTCAAAAAATTAAAAAATATTGTAATAGCCATTACGGCCTGTATCGTGACAGTAACGGCGGTGGCCGTTACTGCCATTGTTACCATTATTGAACACCTTGATCTTAGGCCTATATTTTTATTTAAAGAAAAATGACTAAAATGCCCCTATCTACTTAAGTGAGATATAAGCAAAGCAAAAATAAGCCACAATTCATCCAAAAATAAGCAAAAATTCATAACTTCAGATAAATGTCATCAAAAGAACCTTTTATGAATATGGACCCAAAATTGTAACACAGGTGCCACAATGTGTGTTCCATTGATGGGTCTATGGATTTTGCCCATCATGGAAGGTATTTTGGACCTTTTCCACACTCTAATCCATCCTAAAACTCCTTATCAAGTACATTAGTCTGATCCATCAACATTTGGTTGTCCCCGTTCTCATCAAGAAGAGAGTTACAATTCTCCCTTCATAGACAATTTTGAAAAATAGAGCCATTAGACTGAGAATGGAATGTGGGTGAATGAAAACATGCTTTTGAGGCAGGTTTTCAAATCTAGGTAAAAGTTGTAAATCAATTACAGCCTTCAAAGCATTTATAGGAAATTTCAGCATCCAGACAAGCCCTGTAATCCATTTACCCACAATTGATTTACCACTTTCAGATTTTACAGGCATCCAAACTACCCCTTGGAGAAAAACTTTGAGACTTTGGCAGTTTGTAATGGATGATATGCAGGCACTTAGAAATTGCTAACAAATTGCATGCGTGGAATGCAATTAATTTGAAGTAAACCATCCAAAATGTGTCCCGGTTTACATGTGTAATGAACCAAATTTATGCTAATTTGGTTATTTGGATATCAGATTGAGGGACATTAATTGGACAATTAACAATGGAAAATGTCTAATGCTTTGATTTCAACAGACAAGTGTCCACAAATCAGAGGTTAAGATTTTTCAACCAATCTATTTTTGGACTGCAAATTAGCTACAATAGGCTCCACAATGTAGTCCACTTAATTGGAGTTGATGTATGCCAAGTGTACAATTTCATATGCAGTCAGGGTATCAAATAACTCACCATGAATTTATGATCTTACATTCCTGATAGGAGATGCTACCATCTGACATGATCAACATTGCAGTCAGGGTATCAAATAACTTCCCATGAATTTATGGTCTTATGTTCCTGATAGGAGATGGTACCACCTGACATTATCAACCCGGGTATGATATTAAATTCCGTTAAATTTATCTCGGAGAAAACACTAGCGATAGACACTGATGGAACAATACTTTTCGACTCATATCCAATTATCCATGTTGGTGTTCAATCGCTGGCGTTTTACCCATATTGCCAGATGAATTTATTGTGATAAAGTCCTGATACAATACATCCCTATAGTTTTTGAATGTTGCATAGAAACAAACAAATAAATGATTTCGTTTCAATAGAAAAACTGAATTACATAATTCCCAAGTGTATAGGGACTCTTCGAACTCCAATTCTAACATTAAATGGACCATAATAAGAAATTATTAGTAATGTTGAAACTACTCTGGTCACCTCCATGTTATTGAATGTTAGAAATACTGCTCAAAGTCTCAAACAACTGAATTTGGTGAAACTATCTTCATTGAAACTTGTCTCGAGTTGGTGCCTGAGGCCTGCTCTGCAGAAATCGGATCCCATGATCATGAATTTTGTCTATTCAATTATAGATGTGTTAAGTAGGCAGTCTAGGGATGAATAGTTCACGTGATTTGTGGCAAATAAGCTTGGAAGCAAAGTTATTTGTTAGTGTGTATGTGCGGTTAGTTGGGAATGGTCTACCTCTATGCTAGAGATGGAGAGTTGGAAACTAAGGGTATTTTCTTGTCTGCAAGCGCACTATGGCACGGGTGCAAAATAACAAGTTGTTAATCGAGGTTAGCAAGGTGATCTGTAAACATGCAGCTGGCTTTGCTCCCCAATTCATGATTTCTTTTAGTGAGAATCACCCGGAAAAAGTCTTAGGAACCTATGGTGGAATGCATGACATGTCATTGTCAGCGGATCTTGTATGAACAATGATGCTCATTTGAGTTGGTTGGATTCCCAAATGTGATGTACGTGTTGACTTAGTGAACCTATACCAGGCAGTCCTCACCTGATAGATGCTTAATGGCAACTCTCTCTCTCTCTCTCTCTCTCTCTCAAGAAACAAGAGTAAAATTTTTACTTTTCAAAGAGGATCTTCTTGATAACTTTTCTGGATAAGTTTAGATACTCGGTTATTTTTCCATTTCTTTCTACATTTTGACTAGGTACTCTTCTTTTAACTATTCATCATCATCATCACCATTATATCTTTGCACCATATATTTGGGGTTGGCTTTACAGCTTTTATTTTGCCAATCATCCTTACCTACAGCGCTATCCTCCCCCAGTATGTGAGCAAGACTTCATGTTCCTTCTCACCACCTCGATCCAAGCCTTTTAGGTCTTCCTCTCATCATTCCATCCTTCTTTAGGCCCATCAACATTAATTATATGTTTTGCTTCTTACTAGGGCTGTCCTTGATATTCATACCACACCAAAACACTCTGAATCTGCTCCCCATCATTTTGTCTCGTATTGGGCCACTCCCAGGCTATCTCCCATCCTTCCCAGTCGTTTCACACATTCACGTCAACATTCTCATATGTGCAACACCCATTCTGTCCTAATATTGCTTCCTAATCACCAATAGCTCTGCCCCATCTGGGATAGCCAGTCAAATAACAACCTTAAAAACATTTATCTCGAATTTTATTGGCATTCGCAGCCATCACAAACACTCCAAATGCATATCTCCATTTCATCACCCAGCTCAAATTCTTTTGCAAGTGTCCTTGCCAACCACTGCATCTTTTTAAATTATCAAACCAGGGTAACAGAGCACATTGCTTTGGGGAATCTCATAATTGATGATTTTTACTAATGTCCCAAAAAAAAAGAAGAAATTTGGTGACTTTTACTAAATCCCCACCTGGCCACCTCTATAATTATTTCTAGTAAAGTAGCATTACAAGCTGACCTGAATTAGTGGGATAAGTCTTAGATGATGATGATAAAATTGCACTGCACATTCTCTATCTTAATTAAGCTAATTCTAAAACCTCTCAACTCTGGAGACATACTCACATGTGAGCAAATTCTCAAATGCTAGTTGAGCTGTCAATGGCTTGTTGGCCTGTTGGGCTGGCTGAATTTCAGCCAGGATTGGGTTTCTCTATTAGGCCTGAGGACAGGGCCTAGGGCTAGAAATCAAGCTTGGTTACCAATCGGGTGGGGCTTTTTTTTGGGAGCCTGTATGCCCGGCTTTGTCCCATTACTTGATAATAGTTCATTTTACACATACCCTAGTAAGTATAGCAAGCAAGGAAAGGGAATTATTTATTTATTTTTTTAATTTTATTTTATTTTTAATATAGTCTGTATCATTGAATTCTATCATTGAACTTCAAATCCTCAAATCCCCACAATTCCCATCTCAAAATCCCTGATCCCAAGAGCTAAAAGCATGATCTTTGTAATTGAGGATTGATGGCTTCTCTCAGCACCAACACAAACATAGGTTCCATCAAGTAAGAAAGTTCAATTGTCCGAGTCATTGATCTGATGGAACCCACTGCAGAAGAAGGATGCTTCAAAATATTTGGAGATCGAAGGTTTCTATTCGATAGTTGAACTATTTTCTGTTAATGTGGGTGTTGTTATATTTTGTTCCTAAGTCTATTCTGTAGCATAGATCAAAATGTTATGATCTTTGAAGCAAAGAGATTTTCACGGAATCTGTATTCATATGGTGCCCCATCAGATCAACATTTTGGATAACCAAACCATGGTCCCACATCATTCATCAAGCAGAAATGTTTCCCAGACTGAGCACATGCTTATCATTAGTAGCATAGGATGGCTTAGATCTTTGTGTTTAGGCCCAAAAACATGTAGACTGGGCTTGGGCAGCCCCTGGCCTGGCCGATTTACGGCTCGTAACTGGTTTTATTTCACATAGGAACACCAAAAGACTGATTCTTGTTCTAATAATCAACAGACTAATTATGATGGATCCAAAAGAGCTACTTGTAGACTCTTCATTGTATTTCCAGTCCAAATAAGAAACCTGGTCTAGTAGGAATCTTTCCAACCAATAAAGGCTCCTGAATCCTTTAACTTAAACCAGTAGGATACAAACATAATTGGAAACTGACTCTAACTAAAGAAAATAGAAAACTGTTTGAAAGAATTAAAACCCAACTCCTGTGCTATACTAATAGCAAAGTGAATAGTGTCTAATCCCATTGTTAAAGTTAGGCCTTCAGAATGAGTGTTCAAACAAAGCTATTTTGTTAAATAGCTTGGTTCAAATGTGGCTTAGGTTGAGCGGATGTTTGAGAGCTACTATTGAGCAAAAATCTGAATCTGTGCCCAATTTCTAACCTTCGTATAATGGCTACATCAGAACTCAGAGCAGCCTCATTTTTTTTTCAAGGAGTACTCTTCTTTTTATTTTTTCTCCTTCTTCTTGTCAGATTAAAAAGAAAAAAAGAATTAATGGCACTGATTTACAGTTAATCTGTTCTGGTTGATCAGCATCAATTTGATGCATCCTTTTCATTTCTATTGTTTCTTATGAATGTGCTTTTGTAGGCGAAGAACCTCCTGAGTCATTGTTCATGAAGGAACTGAGGAAAAGGGGTATTACTCCTACATCTCTGCTTGAAGATAGCAATAGGAGCAGGTATGGACTCGGTGAAAAGGAGATTGAGTTGAAGGAAGATAGTGCGGGCCTCTCAAAGAGAAACGTAGTTTCAACGGACTATGAGAAGAGCCTAACTAACCAAAGGGAGCGTTCCATGGCATTGAACAGTGAAGGCCTTGAGGTTGATTTGTCTTCTCGTCCCCTCCCTCCCTCGCTCCCTATTTATCTATCTACCTGTCTATATATCTATATGTACATATGTATGTAACACACACACATGAGTAACTCAGCATGGTATAGATTCTCACCAGCCACCCGCAGCAGGGGTAAAGAATGGTTGATGTCGGGTAGGTAGCCAGCATTCAATTATTGCCAAACAATCATGAGAAAGCCGACCCGAAAAAGCTCAGACAATGCTATCATGATAGTGACAAATCTATTAATGAATAAAGACGACAATTGGAAGAGGGAAAAAACTTCTGCCTCCATCTTTGTCAATTATTGAATCTATATATTAATTGGTGTAACTTGGTGTTCACATGAAAGCAATTTACATCATACTTCTGTTCTCAGCCATGCTTATGTCAAACCTTCATACTACGGGCTGTTGGCATTTGTTCACCAATTTGTTTCTGAATGTTCTTCTAGTTTCCATCCTTTCTTTTTAAAAAATAAAAATAAAAATAAAAATTTATGTTCACTATCGTACCCTTCCCTCAAGTCGAGGTTCTGAAAGTCTTTCAAGTTTTGAATTTCATGTTTATCGACATTCCATATTGTGACTATGTTTTGCATCTTGATAAGCTGCAATTTAGCTATTAATTATTTCCTTATCATGGCATGTATGAATGTTTCAAACTGTCATTTGGCATTCTATAGGTAATACCATGCATGTATATATGTGTATGCATGCAATGCATAATTTTACAGTCAAATGGAACTGTTTATAAATTAATTAATGTCTCTCAGATACATGTGACAATTCTCCACTCCTTAGTACATAGAACATTGCATTTATTCACTCCTAAATCAGTGTGTGGAGGCACTACAATGTACTTGGATCCTTTTGTCTGTTGACATATTTCAAAGTTAATTTTGCTACTCATGTAAATTGGTTTTGTCCAAGCTTCTTATTTGGGATTCAGCTTCAAGTGCCGAAAGGATATTGACTCTGCTGAATCTTGTTCTTTTCTGTTTGTTTTCTTTTTCTATCTAGCTATCTTTCTTTCTTTCTTTCATCTTCATTTTTTCTTCTTCTGGTTCTTGATAGGAGTTTATAAGATCATCCAGACCCATTTCCGACTTTGTAAATCTCATCAAGCAAAATCAGTGAAACTTCTTTTGCCACTGGTTTCATGAATTCAAAATGTCAACTTCTCATTATCATCATCTAAGCCTTATCCCAATTACTTGGGGTTGGCTAAAAGCTCAAATTCTGGTTTACCTAAATCATATGCTTTGAGAGTTGGCTTCCTCACATGTGATGCATATAACAATAACGATTTTTTTTTTTTAAGATACCTAACATGTTGTTGAAAAAATTAATTAATCTCAAGGTAATTGGAACTGCGAATAATGCTTAATGATCTCCAATCAAAGAGGTTTGGGAACAATGAAGATCTTCCTTTGTACCACCATTAAATCCCACCCAAGTGGGCACATGCAAGCCAATACCACTGTCACCCCAGCTCATCACAGAAAATGCAAACACACCAGCCTATCGCAGATTTCAAAGGTTGTCCCCATTGAAGTTAAGCTTTATAAAGGGAGAATTTAGCATGGCATGGGGGTGGTATTAGGTAGAAAGGGAGAATTTTCTAGCGTCTTTGGCTCCTTGCAGGTTTTTGGTCGATATGGATCGAGTGCCATAATCGTTGCTTCCACAATCAATCCCCTCGCACAATGAGGGTGTTTTGGAAGGCCAAGTCGGAAGTGGTCTTTGGGCTTTGGCGCTTAGGCCTTTTGCTGATTTTTCTTTTGTAAATGTCCATTCCTTTTGTGATGCTATTTGTGGCTTGCTTCAGCATTGATCTCTATTGTTTGCTCCTCTTTCAATAAATTTTTTGTTGCCTTTCAAAAAGAAAAAGATATCATGAGTGGGCAGGGAATGATAATAATTGAGCTGGTCGCACATGTACCATAACCTGAAGTGGGCTGCTTAATTCAAATGTATTGACACTGATGGGAGATTTCTTATTTATTTTTATAGACTTGAGCTTCTTTCCCCTGGATGAAGCTTGATAAATTGATCCAAAATATTCTTGGCTGCAGAAGAACTTAAACTGATGTTGGATCATTATAATTTGAGAATCAGGTTTAACTAGATCCCATGTGGGTTATCTCAATGAATTTGAAGACAGCCTTCTGGCATTGTTTGTCACTCTGAATTTCTTCTCCTCATCTACTTGGAAGGTTGCAAAGGCATGGTTACAAGAAGTGAGTTGATTGGTTGAGGGAAAAAATAAGACAACCAACACAAAAAGGTAGTTTGAAAGAGCTGAGATGCAAGGGACTGATTTTCCAGTGGATGTTAAGGATGAGCAGATGAAACAAAACTTGCAAGGGAATAGTGGCTGGAGCAAGTTGGTAGTGGGAGAAGTCATCATTTGCTTATTGTTGTCATGTTTTGATTCACTTGTTTACAATACG
Organism: Magnolia sinica; assembly: GCF_029962835.1. NCBI lineage: Eukaryota > Viridiplantae > Streptophyta > Magnoliopsida > Magnoliales > Magnoliaceae > Magnolia > Magnolia sinica. The sequence goes on along the minus strand of NC_080583.1, from coordinate 10,911,613 downwards.
AACTCAAAACGTTCCTAAGTGTCAATATTGTTTTTTGTGCTAGTTATGGTTATCTATAACTTGTTAGTTTATTCTCCCTTCAGATAGTTGTGGGGAGTGGCTTATGTCTCCTATCCATATGAAGGGCCTTAACAACATGTCTTTCATATTTGGAGGAATATTTTGGAGGGTGCTCTTGCATGTGGTTTTTTTTTTTGTGCGCGGAGGGGGGAGGGTGCAATGGCCGTAAGTCGATATGAGTCTATCAGTAATAATACATGCACCCCATGCCAGTTACATGCCAATACACATATATAGAGGCCTTCTTTATTTTTTACTTTATAGTAGTATGTCGTTCATTATTGCATTCATTACCTTTATGATTGTAAATCTAATCACAAATATATTAATTCTAGATAATTGTGGTTATTCCCATGATGTTCGATTGAAACTCAAAATATGTAACAAATTCATCACAATAAGAATTTTCGTGATGATCAATCAAAGAATTTCTATTTCCCAAACACTTCAACGTCAAATTTAAAAATCAAAGAATCTTGGCTCAACTTCAATAGGTTAGGCTGACAAACAACATTCTTACCAACGAATGGCATGATACACCATTGTGTACATGTCGAAAACTGAGAAACAAAGAAGATTCACTCGTGTTTTCCATATTACCGTTTTTACTTTTTTGAGGCAAAAACAAATTCCGGCTGTTACCAACTGGTTATTTCAGTTTGGGTTGGACTGGTACACTCCTCAGTTTGGGTTGGGTTGATGAACCCCTGGGTTTTGGCTAGGACGATACTCTCCTCGGAACCAATATTTGGAACCTTTGGTTGGGCTCCATGTTAATGCAAGGGCATTTTCACACCGGGCTCGAGTGGGGTCGCCTCTGAGATGCAGGGGCACACTCAGGGTGGGTGGGGCCCATGGGGGAGGTCTCGTGTTCGAGACTCCTCACCGGGGGTGATTAATGCGCATTTCACACTGGGCTTGAGTAGGCTAGCATATGAGATGCGAGGACACACTCGGGGTGGGCAGCCCGTGTGAGGCGGTACCCATGTGATTTGGGGCCCACAAGGGGGGTTCAGCCAAGGTCCTAACCCATGAGATGTAGGGCCTGGGCTATGTGATAAAGGGATTAATTCGCCATGCTCTAACAGTTCGAGCTTTTAAAGCAAGTGGTTAATTGTCCTGCATCACATGTTCTCCATTGGGGAAGCCCACTTGCTATGTAGCAGGTGTCCCTCTTGAGTGACTCCATGTTCTCTGTTTTGTAGGTCCACTTTCTTCTTCTTCTTTCAATCATAGCCCACCTTGATGTTAGCAGGTGTCCTTGGGGAAACTAGAATCATTTACGGGAGGCATATTCCTTTATGGGTGGGGTGTTTCATTTGCTTTATATTTCTTCCTTTCATGCTTCAATGGGAATTTCGTCTCATTGTTGAGTTGGGGAAAGAAGAAAAATAAACCCTATGAATTATTACATATTGAACACTCTCAAATCTAAAAATATGTACAATATTAGTTTTCTCTTCTTCTTTCTATACCTTTCCTTTCCCTAGCACCGTCCTTTCCCTAACATCCCGTAAAGTGGTCCTCTTGTGTTGAGGCCAACTCATTGATTTTAATAAGTTGTTGATTCAAATCAACCTATGTAATAAACTATTAGATAGGACTTGATTGTAATCAACCTATGTTATAGTCTATTACATTGTGCTTATGGGAGTTTTATGCTCTCATTGCCGGTCCCCAGCCCAGATAAGGAGGGTTGCGTCAGGTTGGCAGCTGGCATCAAATTTATGCCATAATTTCCAACATGAATCCAAACAATATGACATTCCAAACTCATGCTAAGGCGTGATGACCTATGGTCTAGCTGAAGTTATGACCCTGGATAGAGTCGAATAGCGGACAAGGATTCATGTAGCCGAACCCAATTAGTTAGGATAGATCTTAGATGATGATGATGTACTCATGTGGTGAAGACCTAAATCTAAAATTCGTTGCTCTTGTTCTCCTTGCGAAAGGTTGGGAAATAGATTGGTAGAGATGAGGCGTTTCAAATAGTTAGGTTTTAATGCAGCAAAAGGACACATGCCGAATCCACAGCACGATAGGTTGCAGTTGAGGATTCCAAATTTGATAATAGACTTGAGCATGGGGACATGAAATACTCCAAAGATGGACAATCTATGAGTGTCTTAAGCAATTATCAAAGACACCCGGTCGAGGGTTCAAGTATCCGTAAGTGGGGAAATCCCACTACGGCATGAGTGTGTGTGGGTGTATGCGTGTAAAAAAAAAAAAAAAAGAAGGCAATTATCAAAGACAATCTCAAGATCAAAGAACAAGAGAAAAGAAATCTATGCTTTTCTTCCTTCTCTCTCAAAGAGACAAAACTCTAATTCATTTCATTCACCAACTACTCAATTATAATGCATAGAAATTATTTGTACAAAACCCTAAACCTAATCAATCTAGACTCTTCATTCCTCGTCCCACCCAGTGTTTTCAGTAGCGCCCGTAGCGTAGCGTAGCGATTTCGCTACGTAGCGTTACAAATAACGTTTTTCCCCTGTAGTGTGCGCTACAGTGGTCGTAGCGTACGCTACGGATACGTAGCGTGTAGCGCAGGTAGTGTGCACTACCTGTTTGGTTTTTTTTTTTTTTTTTTTTTTCAGTGCAGGAAACAGTGGTGAACTCAGACCACAAGCCAAACTTAAGTTAAAAAAAGAAAAAACCTAATTCGAAAGGCTTCCACCCCCAAACCGAAGCAGCCGACGCAGCCGACGCAACTGTTGTCCCCACCCTTCCATTTGGAGACCAAAAATTCTCTCACAGGGCCAATCCGACGCTGCCGACGCTGCTCCTCTCCCCACCCTTCAATGTTGACGTCGAAAATCTGCTGTCAGGCGCAAACCGACGCTGTTGACATTGCTCCTCTCCCCACTTTTCAATCTTGAGTTTGAAAAACTGCTTCCAGAGGCAAACCAACATTTGCAGTTTTCACTGATTCAATCTCATCTTGAGACAAAAATAGGTACGCTCCTTCCTTTTTCTTTTTTTTCCTTTTTCTTCTTCTCATCTTCCTTCTTCTCCTTCTTCTTCTTCTTCCTCTTCCTCTTCTTCTCGAACTGCTGCAGTTGCGACCGCAGCTGGGATTCTTCCTCTCTCTCTCTCTCTCTCTCTCTCTCTCTCTCTCTCTCTCTCTCTCTCTCTCTTCTTTCCCTCTTTTCTTTCGGTTTCCCCCTCTCTTCTTTTTCATTTTCGGAATAGACTGCGTGGCTGTTTCACAGCCACGCACTTATTATTATTATTATTATTGTGTTCTGCGGTGCACGTTGAACAGTGCACTTGCACTATTTTGTTACACGGTCCGTTGTAATGTTTATTTTCCATCTAACCTGTTAATTGGGTCATGTTGACATGGATGAAGGGAAAACACACATGTCAGCTTGATCTAAAACTTTTGTAGCCCCCAATAAATTTTTAATGGTGGACGTTTAATTATTGTTGTTTCTTATGGTGCGGTCCACCTGAGCTTTGGATTTGCCTCATTTTTGGGCTCATGCCCTAAAATTATTTGGCAAAATGGATGGACGGTGTGGATATAACACATTTATCATGGTGGGGCCCAAAAAACTTTGACACTTGTGTGCTACACTTCACAATCCGAGTCCCGCCTAATTCGGGCCCTTAAAAAATTGTACACGAGACATGTATTAACTTAAAAATAATAAGACCCTATCCATCAACTTCTTACTATTTAATATTTATCATATATATATATATATATATATATTAAAAAATTAAAAAATAGAAGTATTGTGTAGCTTACGCTACACGCTACGCTATTTCGCTACACGCTACGGAGGGTTGAACGCTACGCAACACGCTACCGCTATTTAAAACACTGGTCCCACCTTTCTATCTTAACCATCTATTTCAACAAAATATTGACAATGACAAAAATATTCCTTGATCCCTTCACAACTGCATAGGCCTTTGGAAAATCAATCACAACCCACACAGACGGTATCTGAATTACATGATCTTGGACTCGTTGCAAAGTAACGCAATAAGCTTTTGATGGGACTGATTTTGTATCATTCTAATATCATTTGATACCCAAAAAGTGGGTGCAAGATGCATGATGAAAATAAGGGAGACTTGTTGTTGAAGCTAAACAAACTAGACAATAACATAAAAGAGACTAAACTATGCATTTAGATGTGGGGCTCGCTAAGTTGGGGCTGGTCTTCTGACAATCACGATCATGGTCCTCCAAGGTCAAAGGTGATGATCCATATGTGGTTCCACATGAATCCAGACCAATGAGTGTGTTTATCGTGGGCCCACTAGCAATCAAAGGTGAGATGAGTATTGGGCCCAGGTGTTGTTGCATTAGATTTGCAGCAAAAATGAGTTAAGGCAATGGCAATCTGTTGAGATAGTGATCACCTGTTCCCCTGAAAGAAACAGTAGAATCTTAATTTGACAAAAAAAAAGTATTTTAGTGAAATCTTTTCTGATAATTTGATGTAGACATTTGCAGAACAAGCCCACATCTAGGGATTATGGAGCTTGTACATGACTCAGCTTTTATGGTAGGCTTAAATTCATAACATACTGTAGTCTGTACTCCTTTTATTTGAGACAGTAATGTTTAAAAAGTTCAATCAAAAGTTCAAATATTCTATGTTTCCATTCATCTATCCTTGCTGCTATGTACCCATTTAAAAAATGAAGGAAAAGCTGCTATGCATTATAAACTGGGATGTTGCTTGTTCTGTTTCACACCCCTCCCCCCCTTTTATTTTTTGGTCTTTTTATGAAATCAACATTGTCTATATACTCCATAGTATGCCTGCCATAATGAAGACCTCAATTCTGATAGCATTAACTTCTGATCAAAAGACATGATTCTGGTAATATTCACATCATTTTTTTTCCGTTATTGTTGTATTGATACCTTCTTTTCTTTTCTTTTTTTCTTTTCTTTTCTTTTTTTTTTTTAACACAGGGTTTGATTCCACGAGCAAAGTTGCTGCTTACGATTGGAGGAACATTCTTTCTGGGGTTCTGGCCTCTAATCCTTGTAACAATTGCATTTTTTTCAGCACTATACCTTGTAAGCTTTCATTCCCCCTACTTTTTATTATGTTCTGTTTCATGCTGTAAGCTTTCTCATCAGTCAAACACATCATTACAAACGTTTGTGATTCCTTATCTCCTCATCTGTGTTTACTAGTTTAACTTGGATTAGTGGAGATCCATCCCAGCCAGTTGGTGACACCCGGGATAGGATCCCTGGCCTTGCTAGGAACATGTTTATCAGATTGTGGCAAAATGGTAGGGATTTCCTACTGGTGCTGTACACACTCTTTTGAGTCTTGGGTTCTGTATGAAGTGTATATACAAAAATAACTGGAAGGTGTGGGCATTTGCTCTACCATACCAAGGATGCCTCCGGCCGACAGGTATCTAATCATCATTGCTGGTGTACGGCCACAACTGTAAAATTCCTGGCTACTTCTCTAATTGCTAATGCTAACTAGAGTGGTGATGTTGAAGAATCAGAACAAGCGTGCTGAGTATGCTGTGCTTTTCATCATGTGCAATTTCAATTTTTTTTTAAATTTTTTTATATATAAAGATAAATAAATAATCACGATAAATCATAACCAGGAAATTTTGCTAGAAATGCTTGCCATTTGTTTCCCCCTTTGTTGCATGCCCCTTGTGTGTCGTCGTCCAGACTGTTCATTTAGTACACCCCAGCATGGAGGGGTCACATCGTCAAAAAGCCTCATCAAGCAGATATCCTTGCTGCCCATACAAAGGTGTTGAAAATTGAAATACAAACCATCTTTTCTAACTATCGTCTGTTGGTCACTCATTGGTTCTTTTGTAATTTCCTTCTTGCGGGTCCCCAACGAAATACCATCCACGTTAAAATTCCACCACCCTGCACAGGAGCCAAGTGGCTATCTTATTTGGCTTTCCTAGGACCATCTCTCAAAACCTCATAACCTCATTCCAACTTCTGAAAACCAGGTTTCTCTTACTGCCCCCCAAGACTTCAATATCATTTTTTTTCCATGCCCTCTGACGGTTAGTTTTATTCATGTATTCCCTACTATTTCCAAAAAAGAAAAAGCTTACATTCTTCATTTGGGTCCATCCTTCACATTTTTATTTATTTATTATTATTATTTTTTTACACTTTTACATGCACACACACTCACGCCGTAGTGGGATTTCACCACCTATGGGTACTCAAATCCTTGACTAGGTGTTGAAACTCCTGAGAGTCTACCACTGGAGCAAGAGTTAGGACCCAGTCCATCCTTCACATGGCACAAGCATATTAGATCTTGGCTGTTTATCCAATGTTCACACATGGATGAGATCCTAATCAATTATCTGATGGTCCCTATTGTGTATGGTCCACTTACAAAAAAACAAGACTGGTTGGACAATCCTAACTGCCAATTGGAGGACTTTCAAGGATTAAAAAGGGACAGTTAAGATCGACGGACTACTGTACTTTTTGGAGCATGGTCTGGATCTCATGTGTGCCACGCATACAGACTGTTGGATGTTGAAAGGGAAAAAAAGTAACAATCACTGGACACCACCAGACACTCTTTTCTTAGTGTCTTGTCCTTTTTGTGCAAGCTTGAACATGGATGCACAGGTGATGATTTACCTCCTGCAGATAACGGTGCTTGTCAATTTTCACCTCAAGTACAAATCATCTGATATACATTTTTTACACACACATGCTCACACTCACACACACCAGAATGGGCGCTCAAACCCATGATCTCAGTGTTGAAACTCACAGAGTCTACCACTGAGCCATGAGTAGGGACCCGATCATCTGATATACTGACTTTGAGTGGTTTGCAGTATTTTGGTCCGAGTTTCGTCCATGATGCAAGCAAGATTCCAACAGGACCACCACCATACATCAATCCATATACGCTACTGGAGGACGAAAGGCTATCACAAACAGCTCCACATGTAAAATGAACACCTGAAACAGTCCACATACATCAGATCTCAAAGTGGTGATGACAATGGGTTTTGGTTAGCAACTCTCTACTGCAATATTCTTTTGCCCATGTAATTATTTAGCAGCTGTAGACAAGTTCTATTCCATCCCAAGTGTATGTTTATAACGGATTTTCACGTGTCTTCTCCATGATTATGGCAGGAATTTGTTTCAAAATTTGTATTATCCATTCTTTTTCAAAATGGTTTATTTTCACTTATACGGAAATCATAGGGTCCTGCTGGACAACATAAATGTGGGGCCCATTTTTTGTTAATCGAGGCTGTCGACTTGATAGGCCCCACCATGAATGACAAATTCCCTAAAAATCTTTCAGGTTGGAATATCCTAGCCAGACAATCCTCGGCCTTTTAAAATAATAATAATAATAACAATAATTTTCCAGACATATTTCTTTTCTTGTTTGTTTCCACCTCAGGAGATTTTTGGAGTATCTACAGTTTGGATCATTGCACCATGGGCTTTTGCCCTCACAGACTGCTGGGTCGGGACACCATTCGAGTTCTGACTTCGGACAGCATTAGGACCCAGTAATTTAATAGTTTTCTGCAGTGTATTCTGGAAAGTTGCTGTTTGACGTTTGTCTAGTGTACTTAAATATAGGGCATGCCCTGTTGTTAGGGGCACATACCTCACTGTCATCTGATACTCGATCGTGCCATGGCATGGCAGTGTCCTATTGATAAATTGTTGTATCTGCAGAAAGCCAAATTCTTCCTCTGGTTATAGTAGAAAGTCCATCGGAATAAGGTTTCTATTGCTCTACAACAACATAATGAAGCCAGGGTTATGCGCATGCATTTCTGCATTCTGTGTCATCTGCTTATGTTTGTATGTCAAGGTTTTGAATTATATATATATATATATATATCTCGTAATCTTGGTGAGTTGTGTCCATTTTTGCAGAGTTTGATAGAGGTTCTTTAAACTTTTGTGAGCTTTCGAGTCAAGCTGAATCAACCCGGGTCTTGAGTGAGTGTTGGCTGAGTTATGACCAAATCTAGGTTTTCTTATAGGTATTTTATGTAGAGTTGGGCATGGGACGACTCCACTCGTCCAACTCGACCCAAACTGAGTGGATGAGTCGATCCGAACTCCAACCGAGTAGAGTTCGGGTCCCCCAGTAACTCGACTCAACTTGACCCAAAATCCAACTCAATACTGACTTGACTTGATCCGAAACCAAGTCATATATATATATATAACCTAGATTTGATGTTTCAGATCTGAGATGCCATGTATCTGATGTAGAGGCTGCAATTCTGGCAGGTGCACTTAGGTTCTGAGTAGTGATTTCAGCCTGTGGATACCTGCTGCACCTGACCCAACTCGGTGCTGATTCGACTGACTCAGTATCCATGACCCAGTCGGACTCAGTCTAGATTTGTCCAGGCCAGACCCGGACTCAGATTGGGTCAAGCATGCTGGACTCGGTACCGAGTCGGGTTGAGTCGGGTCAGCCCTAACTCGGTCTGACTCGACTGGGTGCCCAGCTCTAATTTTATGCACCACAGGCATTAGACAGATATGCAATCTGGTAGTTTTTTGTGTATGTATACTGTTTGGAATATGAGTTCATGAATCAAAGTGTTTCAACTTGTGGAGAAGTGTTTATATCCTCTAGCGTTCCATTATGAACAAGTGGGGTCCATGGTAAGGTGATCCAGACCACTGATCTGCAGGTCACTACAATGGAGAGTTCATACCTCATAGATTAATAGAAATAAAAATAAAATAAAATAAAGAAAAAAAGAAAGAGAGCAAATGTTTCAAAAATCTCCTGGATTGGAAGATCCCTTCCCAGTCACTCGTTTTCTTTTTATTGAATGGAGAATGTTGCTGTATTTTTTTTCCTTCACCATTTATTACTGGCCACCAAACAATAAGGACTTTCCTGATTCACTGATGAACAATCTGGACCATTGCACCATTGGCCCCACATGCATGGAATTAGGAGCCTCAGCAAAGTTGCAAACGGTACATTTACTAATATCTAGAACCACATTCGGATATTCATTTGTACAAGTAGGGCCCTTAATTCAGTTATTCGGATCGTTGATATAATGGCTTCACCTAGATGACCATGCACTCTGCGGATTTGAAGATCCTAGTTATAGAATTTTTAACTATTTCTTAACAATTATTTGTTGGACCACCCATTGAATTGAAGGTTAGGATTTTTCCATTGTATGAACAGCCCATAATAGGTTTCATCATATCAACAGTTTTGATCACTCTGAACCATTAGCCCAACTTGTATAAATTCCAAGCATGACAGGGGTGTACAAACACCATGATATGAGGAAAACTTTGATGCTCTGGCTCAGTTTATGATACAAAGACACTTAGCGATTACTTGGAAATTGCAAATGTGGAATATAAGTAATTCAAGTCAAACTTTCCAAATTATAGGTCCTAGTTGAGATGCATCATGAACTAATAACTTGAGATTGTGTCATTATCTGACCATCAGTTTGGTGGACATTTATTGGAGGGTCACAAATGAAAAATATCCAATGATCTTATTTCAGCTAAGCTTCTATGAATAAGAGATCAGAATTATTCTAACTTAATTTTGGGACTGTGACTTAGCTACTGTATTTTTCACATTTTAGCTTGTTAATTTCAGTTAATGTATGCCATATGTGCAGAATATGAAGGGTTGGACTCACCCAAGACTGCGGGGCCCACCTTGATGTGTGTATTCTGTATTCACGCCGTCCATTTCTATAGTGTTTATTTTCATCTGTTGATAAGGTCAGGGATGAAAGGAAAAAACAAATATCAGCTTGATCCAAAACTTCTGTGACCCATTAATGGTCAATCACCACTGTTTCCCATGTTATGGTCCACCTTATTATTGGATCTGCTTCCTTTTTTGGGATAATGTCATAAAATGATCTGGAAAAACAGATGGACGGCGTGGATACAGGATACATTCATCAAGGTGGGGAGGGGTCTCACCTAATCCGCTCCCCTATATGTATGCCTAATATCTAGAGAAGAGTATCAAATAACTCCTTGTGGAAGTTGTTTATTGTATAAGTTATTCACCTGAGTGTGATAGTTCACCTGCCTAATTGAGAACATGCTCATACACTTTCCCATGTGTGCGGCCCATCATCTTATGTGTATTCTACCCAACTGCATACTAACGGGTCCCACTATGATGATGGTATTTACCTCATGGTCTCAATGTCCAAACCCAATAAAATTCAGAATCCATTTGACTGTTCAAAAACCATTGATAGCATTACATTGTATAACTATAATTTAATACATTAACATTTATTAATTTAATCAATTTCATTTTTGGATAATATAAAATATATTGAGTTCACGTACTAATTTTTATAAACGACTTAAATTTTAATTGGTAATATTATAGACGCGGAGGGAAAAATCTTCTTCAGAACCAGATCTCCTACTGAAAAGCGGATCTCCAAGACCGTCATTATGATAAATCCTGCGCTGATATATCTGGGCATGGTGGGCCAATCAGAGCCGCTTCAATTACTTAGGATCAATCAACTTATACCAGTGTCATAATACCATCAGTTTTAATAACGTGTAACTAGTGGCTCAACCCCATGAAAAAAAAAAAAAGTTCAAATGTATCTCAACCCGATCGGAAACTCAGGTGGGTCAAACCATTGGAGAAAATGCTAAATTGCACAAAAAATCATTAAGTTTAGATGATTTGACTTGCTTGTTTTTAGTGTTTCCATTATTATAATGAGGCAACTTGATGTCCATTGTTAGATAGACGATTAACATCATGTTAGCTCCCATGTATAAACCCTTGGTTCCCATTGTTCCATGTAATGTGGCTTACATGAGTTCTTGGCCAGTCATATTTTTCACAGCATGGAGAGAGGTGAACTTGATGGATGGTGGATGTCACAGACAATATGGTTGGCTCACAAATCATGTGTGGAGGTTAAAAATAGGAGAAAGTTGGATGGAGTTACAGGAAGAGAGAGAGAGAGAGAGAGAGAGAGAGAGAGAGAGAGAGAGAGAGAGATCAAAAGAAAGAAAAATGACAAATATTTCTGAAAACTTTATTTCCCGTTAGATTTCTCTTGTACATTCTTTTGAATTATTTTGATTTTTTTTTTTTTACATAAAAATATTTAAAGACATACAAACAATTTTCTTTAACTTTAGTATCATTTCTTTATGAAATTTAAAATAGGCGTACCTTCTTTTGAATTATTTTGGTTATTTTTGACACAAAATATTTAAAGTGGTACAAACAATTTTTTTAACTTTAGTATCATTTCTTTATGAAATTTAAAATAAGTGATTAATTCAGCTCTAAATATCAACTTGCACAAAATTTGGGTTTGTCTACTCATTGGTTATGCTCCGCCGTTGAAATCAATAAAATTTAGATCAAGCTTTGTTTGGTTTACTCCAACATCTCATATTTTATAATTATCCACTGCACAGTTTCACAAGCTTCACAATTACACACATATTAATGTTTACTAAAAAACTTTAGGTACAAATTATATTCTAGTTTTTATGTAATAAGTGATTAAGACTATGAAAATGTAAATGCGTCACTTTTGTCTGATTATTTATCTTTGATGATAATTTGCTAATATCGGAAAATTATATAAGTTTAGATCTAACTAACAAAAGAGGTTAATCTACCCCACAAAAAAAAACATTTTGCATCACATATGAAGCATTTACATATCATGCATAAAGTATTAGAGGTTGTTTGCATGCATAAAAGGTGAATTAACTGATTCATTAATTAAAAACCCCGTGAAATTGGAATTAATGATTTAAATAGTAATATTGTTTGGTTGTTATTTAGTTGGTTTTATTAAATTGAGGGAGAGGTTAACATGAATTATCTCCTTTCAAGAATCACTATAATTAGATGCTCAAGAACATCAAATCAACATCAACTAAAACTAAACCAACTATAATATAAAAATATTTAATCATGTATCTGAACAGGCTTATCATATACGACCACACTTGAATTGCACATACCCATTAATGATACTTTGATTACAAAATTTACATTGAATGTTAAAAAATAATTCAAATATATATTTTAGAGCATTTATCAAACAAATCACACATTGAATCACAAACTTTTCAAGAATCACTTCAATTGGAAAATCCTAATTACAAACTTTTCAAGAATCACTTCAATTGAATTATCTAGAATGGTTGATTCGTCCTACCTTAAGTTTTTTTTTTTTTTTTCTTTCAAAAGATGATAGATTTTATTAGAAGAAAAAGTCCAAAATCAAACTCTAAGGCGAAAAACAATTGCTATGGCTACACCAAAGAGGAAAAATAATACTCAAGAAGTGTCTGATATAGGAGACCTAACCCAGCACATTCGCCTTACCATGGTTGCCTAGATCTCTCACTGAATCATTTTGCAATTTTCAGCAAAATGGTAGGCTAAATCAATTGTAACAAGATGGTCCAATGGGAAAATTGGAATCAACTCTAATGTGTACCCCACCAATGGTTGTACATCTCTGTAGACTCAAAGTAACAAACCAAATGATTGATCCGGAAGCATCCATGTTTCTTAAGAATTACTTTGTCAGCCAATGCCTCTTAAGAATTACCTTGATCTGACCATGAAACCATCTAGATGATCATCAGTGACATAGGTCCAAATTGATTGTAAAAGAAAGAATGATTAATTTGGACTCTCCGATAGAAGGCCAACCTTGGATTTCCCGTCTCTCAAGAATTACTTTGATCAAACAACTCCGATCACTTGATCAATGGCTTCTAGAAAAATGAATGATCCATATTGATAACTAAAAAAGCTAATTGTTTATGTAGATTGTCAGTGTTGTGGAACATCAATGATGTTCCATTTCTCTCAAGAATCACTTTGATTGGATGATTAAACATACGATGGATGTCTAACTAAATGAATGATATTGATCACTCATAATATAAAAGTTCAAAGGTAGATTTGGACAGCCCATAACATTTCTCACGTTGGATTGCCCAATCTCTCTTGAAAGAAGCATTTTGATTGCAAAGTCCTAATTATCTCATCAATTCCAAAAAGTCTGAAAGTAACACATTGATCATGAAGTGGCCCAGTCTTGATCTGCACCAATCATCAAAGGACCTCACATTTGATTGCTCATGGCTTTTGCAAATCACTTTGTTCAACGATGCTAACAATCCCCTTTCCCAGTGGACTTAGTGAATTCAATCTAAGGGGAATTCCATCTTTTTCTTTTTCTCTATTGATTCCTTTTGCTAATGTCTAATTCATGAACCTAATGCTACTTGGTCACCCAAACACTTCAACAACCTGCTTCATGAATTGGCAATTCAAATTTTGTGAAGTACATGATTTAAGGTGTTGATCCAAACAATACCTTAAGGTGTTATGTTAGGACAATTATGTTTACCTAGTCATATTTTACATCATAAATTACATTGTGGAAAATTATATCTTGTTTTTACTAAGAATGACCAGATAATATAGAAGATGTGAGAGATCTGTATAGATTTATAGGAGATTTTAACTGATATACATGAATCCATCCATATAACTATCTATAGTATGTATGGTTGGATAACTAATACCTAATAGATAAAATGAAACAAGAAAAATATAGCACATGCTCTTAAAAAGTCTCTCAGATTGGAAAATCCAACCCTTTACTAATTGAACGTAGTATTTTTACCTTAACCGTTTATCATAATCCAGATCACCAAACCAAAGGCACCACCCATATGGAATTTGAAGCCTCCACAATATGGCAGATTGTACATTTGTGGTGACATTTCCTAATATTTAGGACAATATTCAATTGTACAAGTGGGGCCCTTGATTCAATACTCTAGATCATCAATATAATCGGCCTCACCCTATATGGCCATGCATAGAAAACACTGCATAAATTGGATCTTAGATATAGAATATTTGGCCTATTTTTTAACTAGTAGTTGTCGGACCACCTATTGAAGGTTATGATTTTTACATTGCATGAGTGGTTTCTATCATAGTTTCAAAACTCCAAAACTCAACTCGACTAGACGTCTAGCTAGGTTGCGTTGATTCGAAGACTCTGACAAGTATTTACATTACTCCACTTGGTATTTAATTATTAAATTTCTATTATTTATAAATATTCAAATAGTTACTTATGTATAAATATAAAAATAAGAGAAAGATATGTAAGGCTATGATGCTTGGCTTTTTGACGTTGCTTTCTTTGTTGTATATCACACGGTATAAAATTTGATTCTATTGACTACTTATCAAAATCCCACAATACTTATGCTACTTAGTCAAATGTGGGAGAATAATACAAGTTACCATTTTTACAATAGTGGCCACTTTTCAACCATACACACAACGAAATCGAGATGAAGAAAAGTGATGTTAGGAATCTAATTTTATCTTTAGAATTTGAATCACTCACCATGTACTTTTTAATCATCCATTTTGATGGATGTTTTTTTTTTCACACACGCACACCCACACACTCACGTCATAGTAGGATTTCACCTATGGGTACTCGAACCCTTGAGCTGGTGTTGAAACTCTTGTGAGTCTACCATCAGGGCAAGAGTAAGGACCTAAATGGTTAAAATTCAGTACTCATTGAAATTTTAGACATATTATCCACCAGCAATTTGGGTCATATTTTATATGTTTATGATAGTTGAATAATAGCAAAATAAATTAAAACCATTAGTGTTAAAATATAGTCCATTGATATCACATTTAAAATACATACATAAAAATCAAATTTGATATTTATGTCTCATAATTTCTTTCTCCTTGGAATAGAACGTTAGCTCTCTTATAATACCTCCATCACTCACTCTACCTTTGGCTATTTAATATGCTTTTGTACCTCATACCTCTCCATTGTACTCCGCTTTAGGCCTCGCACACCTTTGAGGAAGGTAAATTGTGTACTATTCATTTGATGGAGTACCTGATTGTGCCCCTATTTCACAAAGAAATGAAAGAGGGAAAAAAAAATACTTCACATGCAATGTGGAGCCCGTACATTTGCATATGATTGGGATTAAAAATAAAAAATAAAAATACTTCACATGTAATGTGGAGCCCGTACATTTGCAAATGATAGGGATTGTGTTGTTGGCATACCAATTTCAACTTTGGATATGAGTTAGATGAATTATCTTGTCTTCTCACATGTGATTAATTTTAATTGGTCAGTGAATTTCATGTTTTGGCTTCCTGACTCAATCATATTACCATATTGCTCAATACATAATAATAATAATAATAATAATAATATATCATGTTGACTTTTTGCTACTAACAAAAAGATGATGTATTTTGATCTCAGGTCTAACAAGTGTTTACCTATGAACAAGATCAACAACAAGTTAATCATCCAAGAAAACCAAAATATTAAAATTAGTAAACATTGGATACAAGTCATTGTTTGATGTACTCCAATGTCTCATCATAGTTTCATAACCATTGTATACATGTACACATCAATATAAATAATTTACCTTCATTTTACATTTATTTGCACGGATAATTTAATAATAGAGTAAACTTTATAAGATAAGATCTAAGATGTTAACTTATCACACATTTTACATTCATATGACTTGTGAAGTATGTTTATACAAGAAAAAAAAAAAAACTTCAACTCATAATGCATTTGAGAGTCATGTTTAAAGTGATAAAGGTCGTTTGCATACATAAAACTAGTTTGTGAATTAAATAAATTATAAATTAATGATGTATGAAATTGGAAGTTAATGATTTAATAATTATGTTGTTTAGTTGTTTACAGCCGAATGTAGGAGTTACCAATTTTAATATTTAGTTGTCTTTGGTTGGTTCACATAAATTTCTCTCTTTAAGAATCAATTTGAATGGACGGTCAAGGCCATCTAATTAAAGGAAAGGTTTCGATCGTACTAAGCCAAACAATCAATCTGACCCGTCGCATGGATCATGCTTTAGTTTGATATCCTATCATCTCAATGATGATCCTTAACATAGAAGGTTCAAATCGATTGTAGAAGAAGGTTCTAATGATTCCCATGGAGGCCCAACTTGGATTGTTTGTGTTTCTCTAGAATTACTTGAATTACTTTGATCAATCAATTCTAATTGTTTGATCAAATCTAATTGCAAAAAAGAGCGGTTCATATCGATAATTATGTCTAATTTTCATCTCTACGCAAATGCAGTGGGACCCATCATAATTGTCCATTTCTCTTAAGGATCACTTTGATTGGATGATCAACTATTTGATGGATGGCCAATTAGATGAATGGTATTGATCTCTTATAATAGAAATCAAGATAAATTTGGGTCATTCATCATGTTTCTCACCTTAGATTTTCCAATACTCTTAAAAGAAGCATTTTGATTAGACAGTCCTAATTATTAATCAATCAGAAAAAATTTAAGTAACATGACATTTTAATAATAATAACGGCCCCATCATTGATCTGCATCGGCCATCATGAGGACTTCATATTTGATTGTTCATGTCCCTTGAAAAGTCACTATAATCTCCTTTCATAGTGGAATTGGTGAATTCATATAACTGTGACTTTCATATTCTTTTTCTTTTTTTCTTTTCTTTTTTTTCCTCAAATGTACACTTGATGAATGAGGTTACATTTGCTAATTCTATAATTCATGAATCTGATAAAATGAAGGCTTCCAGCTAGGACGAGTCCCTATATGACACATCTAAGTTGAATCAAACTCAGTTAGACATAGTTCAATTCAACATGGTGAGTCAAAATCGAAAATAGGGGTGACTTGGTCCAACTCGGCCGAGTCATCCCTGACTCAACTGAGCCATGAATCAACTCAAAATAACACATGGCTTAGTTGAGTCATCAAAGTCACCAAGTCTTAAAACCATGGATAAAATGTGTCAACGAATCAACAACACGCTTGATGAATTTGACAATTAAAACTAGGCCAAAATTCATGACTTAGGGTGTTGATCCAAACAGCCTCTCATAATAACACCTTTTAAGGTGTTGCATTTGTACAATTATGTTAACCTAGATATGAAATATTCAACATTGGGCATATCATCAATATAGGGTACATATAAGGATGTGTTTAAAAGGCCAAGTTCCTTGTTCTCACTAAATATGTACATGTAGGGTCCATTGTTAGTTTATTTGAGCCAACGGTCTAATCGCCTAAACCATGGATGAACCATGCCCAAAAAGTCTCTGCAATTAGTTAACTCTAACCTCAACATTGTTGACATGTAATACATGGTGTTGATGGCCTTTCCAGGGTCCACACGTGTTGCTTGTGTAGCCATGTGAACCATTCATGGTTTTCATATGCTTGGGTTTTGTTAAGAGCCTAAATGTGTTTAGGTTTGATTTTAGGCTCATGGTGTTAGAGTTGTACTTTGGAAAATCAATATTATTATACTAGAGTCTCTATGACCTATTGTATTTTATTATTCTTAATTAATTCTTATGGAACATGTTTGTGTGGGTTTTAAAGGTGATACCTCTAATGCTTTCGGGCACTAGGGACTGGACACAGCGGCTTATTATCCAAGAGAGTTATATTCCATTAATCTCATTGTGTTGGCTATGACCACAAAGGTTCTTGAGCATACCTGTGTTTTATCGAATGGTCATCTCATGTGAGGGGATTGACATGGTGTTAAGTTGGACAATCTCTGCCCATCAACTTGGTATCGGATTGCCTCCTTCCCTACCACACATGATTGTGTAAGTGGGCCATAAATGATCCCTGAGATTAGGCATTTGGTAACTTGTATTGGTATAGATCGCTTACAAGCATCAAGATAGGGATACCCATCATGTTCAGACTTGAATAGGCTTGTGGGTGTACTAGCTCCGTCAAAATTCCAATGATCCAAGGATGTGCGGACGAAGAGGCCATGATTAATCATGTTTTGACTTTCCTCATGAGGTTTCTACATAACCACTAAAAGTGAGTGCATTTGGGTTCCTTCATCAGGGTCAAAGTATGCATGATCCAATAAGGGATCCACTATATCATTTGGGCACATGAATAGGTTATTGATCTTATGATTTAAATTATCCATCGAGTGATTAAAAGGCCTGCCGAGACTTCTAATGTTTTTAGTTGGTTAATTGATGCTTTTTAACAGATGATTTCCATTTTCGACCATTGATTTGATTTAGATCACGCTTAATGGATATCTAATGGTTGGATATAAGATAATCTATACCTTGAGTGGTATAGTCATTGTCCAAGGATAGTGGCCACTAATAGTGAGGGATTTGGATAGTTGGGATGTATGTATTAGGTTGGTATATAGACACCCTTTATAGTTGGGTGCAAAGATGTTTGTAGGGTGGAGTATCATGTGCAGTGCATTCTCATGCTCTTTTAATATCATAAAGGAGAGAGAGAGCTTGGATGTTCAACCTTCCTCATTTGACACGTCTCCCGTGGAGTCCACAAAGAGAGAGAAAAGTGAGAAGGAAGGGAGAAGAAGTGGGCCACACCCAAGGCTTCCATCATCCACACATCCACATTTCTTGTATGGGGTCCATCTCATAGACAACTCATGATCAGATCTAGCCCCTACCAAGATTTAGATTGAGGCTCTTTATTTCCTCTATTTAGAACAGATCTAGAAGAAATCCTTTCCTTGAAAGATCTACAGCAACATTTGATAGACAACTAATAAGATATATCTAATTAAATTAGATTTTTATTATTATAAAGGAACATAATTAATAAGATCTAAATAGAAATCCTAATTGATTAATTAATTAAATTGAATTTTTTATATATAAAAAACCCTTTCATTCCACTACATTTTTAAATTCTGACCATCGTATTAGTATCAGAACAGTTTCATTCTCATATTTAGATTTATTTATGTGTTTCTGGTTGTGCTGATGAGTACATCATCAATTATGCTAACCGACTAGATTATCTTACTTGTGATGAATAACAAATGTGTAAAATTTTCATGCGATCGGAAGTATGTATTAGGAGTTTTATCTATTTTAATTTTACCATGTTGTCTATAGTGTAAATTGAAGTCTTGATCATTTTAGACCATGTAGCTAATTTAACCCATTAATTATGTATAGATGTGTATGACATGTTTAAGTATGTTGATTAGTAGTTTATATATATATATATATATATATATATATATATATATATATATATATATATATATATATATATATATATATATATATATATAGGATAGATAAGTTGGATTTGCTTATTTTAAAATTCGTACATCAAAGGCAAGTTGTTTTAAAACCATTCTCAACTTGTATAGTAAGGATTGTATGTTTCTTGATAGATCCCAAAACCCACAAATGAAAGTCATTAGAAGTATCTCAAGCCTTCATAAAAACTTATGGACAGAAGTCGTCGAAAGCAATTCTGATGTGGAATTTTTTGTGTAAAGCTGGGAGAGAAATAGTGGTGTGATTGGATCACCTTAGAGGTGGGGCATGTGAGCCCCATATGTGACGTCTGCTGAACGTTCATTTGATATAAGAAAGGTGCTATGTCATGGGAGTGAAGAGGGTGGTGATGACGTCTTTCCTTATTTCTCTTTAAGAAGTTTTATTTTCCTCATTTACTTTCTTTCTCTTTCTTAATAGCTAAGTTTTCTAATTTTGGAATATTCCCAAACTCCTATCAATATCAAAATCATGTTCAGATGTGAAATTTTAGGATATTTTTAAAAAAAATAGATTTAAAGATATTAATTATATTAATTACCCAAGGTGCCCATAAGGCAATCATAACCGTTCATCTTGATATTTTGATGATGCCCCATATGTGTGGGAATTTCATTAGATGTCCATGCATGGTGGGGCATGTGGGGCCCACCCATTGTTGGTGGGTGATGGCACCACATCTCCAACCCCCTGTGACAACGTGTGGTCCCCAATTTATGGGGTGTGCCCTCACGATTAGGCAATTTAGACTGTTGGATTACCATTGATCATGTAATTATAAGTTTAGCCAAAGCCATGTGATTGATGTATAGATGATCCAATGTTGGATATCATGATGTGTGGATGCTCAATTAATGTATTGGATGGATATTGCATAATTTAATAGTTGTATTTGTTAGAACTTGATCAGACTGTATCTTGCTCCGTAGGGGTCCAATTAACCTTAAATTTCATGTGGTGCCTTAAATATACATGATAAAGAGACTGGATGGAATAGATTTAACCTTGGAGGTCTTGGTCCTTTCTATATTAAATATGGACCATTGATCTTGTATTAGACGGATCTCATTCATTTGAGATCATATTGGGTTGAAACTTGATGGTTGATCTTATATTTGCTTAAGGATCATTCTTAGGTGCTCACTTGTTTTAAAGAATTTCATAGGAAAATATAAACTCAGCTTAATGATAAAGTATGTATTTTGAGGCCAGATAATGCTAGGGAATATGCATCACATGACTCTTAACTCTATCTTATATCCCATGACATCATTCACCAAACTTGATATGCTTACAGACCACAACATAGTGGAGTAGTAGTGTCAAAATCAGCATGTGCTTAAGGCCATCAGGATAGTGTTGTTAAATATGGATTCTATTTTTTTTTAAGAATGCAATTTTAACTACATATTATTTGGTAAATTGAATCCCTCCATCAGTCCTAGGTGAAAAGTTTCCTTTTTTTGTTCTATATTTCCAATATCATTTTTTTTTCCCAATTTCTCGTTTAGTTTTATGTGCTCTGTGTGCATTAGCTTGACCATATTTCCGACAAATTTGAACCACAAGTTGTGAAATGTGCATTTCTTAGTTATTATTGTACTCATCAAGGTTATTAATGTTATAATCCAATTACTCTTATGTGCTAGCTGATGTTACATTCTTTGAACATACTCCATACTTCTCTAAGGAAGGATGATCAATGCAATTCGAAGAAGGTTTTACTACTCTTTTTATTGTTCCAGACATAACCTCATCTATAGAGAAGTAGCATGTAGATCCACTCAAGACGTCTCAAAAGAGGAAATGGAGTGTTTATCAACACGTCATCTATCAATCATTATCCTATCTAAAGATCATTCTCTAGAGTCTTTCTTAGAGCCTTCAACTGAAGGTGATTTACCCATCGCTCTTCATAATGGTGTACGTTCTTTCTCTCAACATCCTATATCTAACTTTGTTTCCTTTAATGACTTCTCTCCTTTGTGTGTGTGTGTGTGTGTGTGTGTGTGTGTGTGTGTGTGATGTCTTTGTTATTTGTGTATGTTTTTCATTCTTTTCAGGAAGCTCTTAATAATGATAGGTGGAAATGAGCTATGGAGGAAGGAGATGGTTAATTTCTATCAAAATCAAACTTGGATACTAATTGAGTTACATGCACGAGAATGTACCGTTGGGTGTCGATGAGTGCATACAATCAAATATATCCTAATAAATCAATAGACCATTTAAAAGTCCGTCCGGTTGCAAAAGGAAATTCTTGAACCTTAGGAGTTGACTACTTAGAGACTCTTTCATGTAGCTAAGCTTCACTATGTACGTGTTGTAATTTCCATTATTGTAAATATCGATTGATCGTTATATCAATTTGATGTGAAGAATACCTTTCTTCGTGAAAAGCTTGTTAAAGAAGTCTATTTGGAGCAATCACCTAACTTTGTTAGTTAAAGGAAGTCTGACAAAGTATGCCTCTTGAAGAAATCGATCTATGGTTTAAAACATCTTCCAAAGCTTTGTTTGATAAGTTTATTATGGGGGTGCTTGAGTTTGAAATAAAATGTAGCTAGGTTGATCATTTTGTCTTTGAGCGGCATAGTGAGGTAGTTACCACATGTTATGTATATAGATAACATGATCGTTATTGGAAGTGATAGTGCAAGTATTTTTAAGTTGGAGAAGTTTTTATAGCAATACTTCTACACTAACTATTTAGATTATCTTCAATATTTTTTAGGTATTGAAGTGTAAGATTAAAGATAAAAAATTATTTATCACAACAAAAGCATGTGATAAATTTACTGGAAATTAAAGACAAGTCTTCTAATAACGAAACCTGTTGAAACTCCTATTGATACAAATTAGAAGTTAAGTGTAGATGAAAGAGAGATATTCGTTGATTCAAAGAGGTATCGTAGACTTGTTGGGAAACTAATCTAGTTGATGATTATAAGACCATACATCACTTATTCATTCAATGTAGTTAGCCAATTCATGCAAACTCCTCATTTTTTTCATATGGAAGTTGTACTTAGCATTCTTGAATATTTTAAGGAAGCACCTAGCCATGGTATTTGTTGGGATTGTGTCCTAAAAAATTAATATTATTATACCTCAGTTTATATGATATGATGCATTTCATTATTGTTAATTAATTCTTATTGAACATGTTTGTATAGGTTTTAGAGATATCGATTCTGATGCTCTTAGGTACTAGATATTCAACACAACGGCTGAGTAGTTAAGGGAAAGTTGTGTTTAATGGATCTCATTGCCCTAGCCATGACCATATAAATTCCTGAGCATATATGTATTTTATTACATGATCATCTCATGTGAGGGGACTGGCTTAGTATTACGATGGATAATCTTTGCTCATCGAGGTCGACTTGGTGTTAAATCCCCTCCCTTATCCCACATTATTGAATAAACTTGTGAGTGCACTAGCTTTGTCAAAATTCTTATGACCAGAGGATGTGCAGATGGAAAGGTCCTGATTGATCATGCTTTAGCTCTCCTTACGAGGCTTCTGCATAGCTACTAAAAGTGGATGTAGTTGGGTTTCTTCATCAAGGTTCTTAAAGTACGCAAGATCTAACAAAGGATCCATTATCTCTTCTCGAGACATGAATAAGCATGAATAAGTGGCTGATCTTATGGTTTAGATCATCCATCAAGTGATTAAAAGGTCACTTGATCAATTGAAGTTTTCAACCATTGACTTTCATTTTCAACCATTGATTTGTTTTAAATCATATTTAATAGACATCCAATGGTTGAGATCTAACATGATCCATACTCTAGGTGGCATGAGAATTTTTCAAGGATAATGACCAATGATGGTGGGGGATTTGAACAGTTGGGGTGTATATGTTAAGAAAGTATAATGGTACACTTCACAGTAAGGTACAAAGATGATCCATGGAGCATTGGAGCACCATATGGAGTGTATACTACTGTAACCCTAATTCCTCCTTTTAATATCCTATCTAAGAGAGAGGGGAGTGAGAGACGTGGACGTCCACCCCACCCCCTCGTATGGTGGATGTCCCTATTATAGAACAAATAGAGAGAGATTAAATATGTGAGGAAGTGAGGACGTGGGCCAAGCCCAAGCCCTTTCAGCTCCACATGCCCACGCTTGTGTGTTGTAGTCTACTTTTAGAATAACTCAAATGTCAAATCTGCTTCCTACTAGAATTTCGACAGTGTCTTTCTATCATCTTCATCTTGGATAAATCTAGAAGAGACCTTATTTGGTTGATCCATAACAACATGCGTTCGACAGTTCCATAATTCCACATTAGGTATAAATTAATTAATTAAAATTTTCTAAATTGTGGGGGAACATGACATGTAAACAAGAATACTAATTAACTATTTAAACATGAATTTTTAAAAAATTTATTCATTTTCCTTTTCTAAAATCTAACTATCATTATTCTCGATAAATGGAATGGATATCTACTATTAGAAGGGTATTCAAATGTTGATTAGGTTGACTCCTCTTCTAACAAACGGTCTGCTAGATGTGTGCATAGACATTATGTCTCATATTTGAGGTCAAGGGTTTGAGAACCCATATGTGGGTGGGGTGGTAGTTTTTTTTTTTTTTTTTTTTTAAAAAAAGACAAACGGCCTCCTAGATGTTACTGTACCTTCATTAGATTACATGAAAAGGAAAGAAGCAAAGCACAGTTGCAGGTCAAGTGTACACACAACATGTGAACTCATTTGGATGAAGACATTAATGTGAAAGGTTAGGTTCATGGTTGATACTCCTATGAGATTGTACTATGATAATTAAATTGCATCTCACATTGCAAACAATCCAGTCTGTGGAAAAACCAAGCACATTGAAGTAGACTGTCACTTCATTAGAGAGAAGGTTGTTAGGAAAGAAATATGTCATTTGTCAAGTAACAAGATCAAGTAGCAAACATGTTTACAAAGGCTTTAATTCATGCTCATCTACATTGATTCTTTCTCATAGAATGCAAAACAGTAACGACATTTTACTAGTATTTCATCAAACACCCGGTGTGCAGCATCAAAATCAAACAAAATCAAAACCCAGTAAGTAGAAGCATCAGAATCAAACACCTAGCAAGCAGCATCAAAATAAAAAACCCGGCATATCCATTCTTTCCTCGCCAACACTTCGTTGAGTCATTTTATCAAACACTCCATGAGCAACATCCATATCAAAATAACCGAGTCACCGATCTGATTCGATTCAAGTTGGTTCAAGTCGAGGTTCAATCCGAGTCGAGTTGAGCTCAGGCAAGCTCGAACTCAACTCGAAATTTTTTCGAGCTCCAAAAACCAGCTCGACTCGGTCCAAATCCAACATCGAGCCGAGGCAAGTCAAGCTTATTCAAATCGAATTGAGTGAGCTAACCGAGCTAAATCAACTGGTGTATAGTGATGGGGTTTTCCTCCTCAGGTCAGAGGAGATAAGGTGCGGTTTGGATGCTACAAATAGTGGAATCCCCACGCGGCCCAACTAGTCCTGCAGCCTGCTCGACTGGTCGAGTAAACAGTGCTCGACCAGTCCTGGGTCTCTCGACTCAAAGTCTAGCGAGCTCTGTGAACAGTGCTCAACCAGTCGAGGGTCGGCTCGACCAGCCGAGTGAACAGTGCTCGATCAGTCCTGGTTACACAGATTTGAGTCCGATTTTGAGGGGGATTCGGAATTCTGAGGCGACTTTCGCAAGGGTGCGAAAGAGAGTTTCCTAAACTATAAATAGGAGATCCCTAGGGTTTTCTAGGGCATTCAAGAGGTAAGGCAAAATGGTTTCCTAAAACTTTGCAAGGGTTTGCTAAAGGGTTTAGGGCTATCCAAGGTGAGAGAGAAAAAAAAAAGAGAGAGAGGAAGCTTGTGGAAGGGAGGTTATGCTCATAGAGGTGATCTACCATATCTCAACGCTTCCACGTCCTCATAATCGATGAGATCTCTCCGTTTTCTTTGTTTCTCTTATTGTTTATTCACTCCTACATGAGTGAAGAAGGTTATAACGTTCTACTTCATAGTGGATTGTTGATATGGACGAGGTCCCATGGTTTTTACCTCCTTGAGGGTTTTCCACGTAAAAATCTCTTATGTGGTGTGGTTTATGCTTTGATTTATTTCATTGCTTTATTATTCAATAATTCTGGTTTGTTTTGGGAGGCTAGATCCTAAGGTTTTGTGCAAGGCCCCCAACAAAGTAGTATCAAAGCTAAGTTCATTGAACGAGTAGGATCAGTTTTGAATTATGGAAGGTAGCTCATCAAGGATGATCAGCCTCAATGGTTTTAACTGGACCATATGGAAGGCTAAGATGGAGGACTTGCTTTATTACAAGGACTTATATTCTCCAATTATAGGTATATCAGCAAAATCCAAGGATATGTCTGATGATGATTGGAAGAAATTGGACCGAAAGGTGGTGGGGTTTATTAAACAATAGTTGGATGATTGTGTTCCACCATGTGTCTACGGAGACCTCGGCCGCTAGCCTATGGCTGAAATTGAAAGGGCTGTATGAGAGGAAGACAGCCGGTAATAAGATTTTTCTGATAAGGTGACTTGTGAATCTCAAGTTCAAAGATGGTAGTTCTGTAGCCGAGCACATGACTGAGGTCAGCAATATAGTAAACCAACTCTCCTCTATGAAGATGGTCATGGATGATGAATTGTAGGCTTTGCTATTGCTTAGTTTGTTGCTTGACAGTTGGGAGACATTGGTGGTGTCTCTAAGTAACTCCGCGCCAAATGGAAAGATTTTCATGGAACAGGTTACTAGCTGTCTCTTCAATGAGGAGACAAGGAGAAAGTCTCAGGGATCTACTCAGCAAGAGGCCCTTGTGACACAGGAACGGGGGAGAGGAAAGAATAAGAAGGACGGGAAGGCCTGAGATAAATCAAGAGGCAAGTCGAGTACCAGGAAGGATGTTGAATGCTGGAATTGTGGCAAGAAAGGTCACTATAAGCATGAATGTCGTAAGAATAAGAACGACAAGAAAGGAAAAGAAAAAGAGAAGGAAGTTGAATTAGATTCCACTGCGGTCGCTTCAAACGGCGACATTGTAATTATTCTTTCAGTAGATCATGATGTTTGTCTCATGGCTACGAGTCAGGACACCGACTGGGTAATTGACTCAGGAGCTTCTTTTCATGCGACTTCATGCAGAGACTTCTTTACAAGCTACAAGTCAAGTAACTATGAGACCGTGAAAATAAAAAATTCTGGCATATCGAAGAGCGTAGGAGTTGGTGATATTTGTGTGAAGACCGATGTGGGCTGCACATTGGTTCTCAGGGATATGAGGCATATCTCAGACCTTCGCCTCAACTTGATGTCGACAAGAAGGTTAGATGATGATGGCTATGAAAGCCGGTTTGCTGGTGAGCGCTGGAAGCTCATCAAGGGTTCGTTGATCGCAGCCAGAGGAAAGAAGTGTTGCACCCTTTACAAGGCAAGTGTCAGTATGTGTAAGGGTGGGTTGAACGCAGCGGAAGATTCAGCTATTGACATGTGGCACGGGCATCTAGGCCACATGAGTGAAAAAGGGCTACAACTATTAGCGAGGAAGTCACTCCTTCCAGACGTGACAGGTATACCTTTTAAAACCTGTATTGATTGTTTATCAGGAAAACAGCATAGAGTTTCATTTATTAAATCTGCTTCTCATGTTAATAAAGTGCATGCATTAGATATGGTTTATTCTGATGTGTATGGTCCTATGAGGACAAAAATCTTGGGTGGGGCATTGTATTTTGTTACTTTTATAGATGATGCACCTAGGGGGTTTGGGTTATACTTTGAAATCCAAGGACGAGGTCTTTCGTGTGTTTAAATTGTTTCATGCTATAGTCGAGAGAGAGACAGGTAGATCATTGAAGTGCATCCGCACTGACAATGATGGTGAATACATTGGTGACTTTCATGAGTATTGTAAGTCCCTGGATATACGGCATGAACAGACGGTTCCCAAGACCCCTCAGCATAATGGTGTAGCTGAGCGAATGAATTGCACCATTGTTGAGAGAATCAGATGCATGTTATCCCATGCGAAATGCCCAAGACGTTCTAGGGAGAAGCAATGCACATGGCAGTGTATTTGATAAACAAGTCTCCATCAGCGCCGTTGAATGGAGAAGTACCTGAGAAGGTGTGGACTGGACAGGATCCATCGTACAGTCATCTCAGGGTGTTTGGATGCAGGGCATCCGTTCACATACCAAAGGACGAGAGGTCCAAGCTCGATATGAAGATCAAGCAGTGTGTGTTCTTGGGGTACAGTGATGAAAAATTCAGTTACAGATTGTGAGATCCGACTGAGAGGAAGCTCGTCAGAAGCAAAGATGTGGTTTTCTTTGAAAATTAATGTATAGAAGACATTGGTAAGCCAGAGAAAAACCAGCCTAGTTCAGGTGAGCTAGAGGACATGGATCCGGTTATTCCTCCCATGGTGCCTGATGACGGGGGAGTAAAGTAAGGTGCAGAGGACGAGGGAGTTCCTTCAGAAGATGGACCAGAGGAGCAGCCCCCACTTGATCTACCTATTGAGCCACAGGTGAGGAGGTCATCTAGGGACAGACAGTCGTCCAAGAGATACTCACCATATGAGTACATTATGCTGACTGATGGGGGAGAGCCAGAAGATTATTTTGAGGCCCTAACCGACGAGCATAAAGGGGAGTGGTTGAAAGCTATGCAAGAAGAGATGAGATCCTTGCATAAGAACCACACATATGATATGGTGAAGTGGATACTGTGGTATCTAAGAGGCTCATCCAGGTTAAGCCTATGCTATGGTGACGGTAAACCTATGTTAGAGGGCTACACAGATGCAGATATGGCAGGTGACATAGACTCCAGGAAGTCTACATCGGGGTTCATGTTCACGCTTGCAGGGGGAGCAATTTCTTGGCAGAGCAAGCTACAGAAGGTCGTAACATTGTTGACGACAAAGGCCAAATATATTGCAGTCACAGAAGCATGTAAAGAGATGTTTTGGATGAAGAAGTTCCTACAGGAACTTAGCCTAAAGCAGGAGCAACACATAATCTATTGCGATAGTCAAAATGCTATACACTTGAGCAAGAATCCAAGTCAGCACTCCAAGTCAAAGCATATAAAGATTCGGTATCACTGAATCAGGGATACTTTCGAACAGAAGGTGTTACAACTTGAGAAGGCTCACACGGACGATAATGGGTCAGACATGATGACCAAGGCTTTGCTCAAGGGCAAGTTTGAGGTTTGTAGAAACCTGGCTGGCTTGAATAAGGTGAATTCCTCCTGAGTCGGAAAGGGAAAGATTTGATGGGGTTTTCCTCCTCAGGTCAAAGGAGATGAGGTGTGGTTCGGATGCCACAAACAGTGAAATCCCTGCGCTGCTCGACCAGTCCTGCAGCCTGCTCGACCGGTCGAGTGAACAGTGCTCGACCAGTCCTGGGTCTTTCGACTCAAAGTCCAGCGAGCTCTATGAATACCAACCAGTTGAGGGTCGGCTCGACCAGTCGAGTGAACAGTACTCGACCAGTCCTGGTTACGCAGATTTGAGTCCAATTTAGTGTGGGATTCAAAATTTTGAGGCAACTTTCGCAAGGATGCGAAAGAGAGTTTCCTAAACTATAAATAGGAGGTCCCTAGGGTTTTCTAGGGCATTCAAGAGGTAAGGCAAAAGGGTTTCCTAAAGCTTTGCAAGGGTTTGCTAATGGGTTTAGGGCTATCAAAGGTGTGTGTGTGTGTGTGTGTGAGGGAAAAAAAAAGAGAAAGAGAAAGAGAAAGCTTGTAGAAGGGAGGTTATGCTCGTAGAGGTGATCTACCATATCTCAGTGCTTCCACATCCTCGTAATTGGTGAGATCTCTCTATTTTCTTTGTTTCTCTTATTGTTTATCCACTCTTGCATGAGTGAAGAAGGTTGTAACGTTCTATTTCATAGTAAATTGTTGATCTGGACGAGGTCCCGTGGATTTTACCTCTTTGAGGGTTTTCTACGTAAAAATCTCTTGTGTGGTGTGGTTTATGCTTTGATTTATTTCATTGCTTTATTATTCCATAATTTTGGTTTGTTTTGGGAGGCTAGATTCTAAGGTTTTGTGCAAGGGCCCCAACAAACAGCTCTACTTAGCATACATGATATATATACATGATATACATGATATATATGCTCCAGCTTAAGGGGAAGAGTGTTGATGAATTTTTTATGGTCCACGCGTCTCCTATATGGCCGTATGAACCATTCTTGGTTCTCATTTGCTTGGGTTTTATTTCTAGGCCTGGACATATTTATGGATTTGGCTTTAGGCTCATAAGCTATTGTATTGTAATAACTTCAAGTGAGAGGGGTATGCTTGTCATGTTACATCTATTTGTGAAGCCCTAACTTAATATAATACAGAGAGGGGGGCGTGAGAGGCTCTTGCTGTCCTCTCAACTTTTCCTCCTTGATTCTCACCTCCTCTTTTTCTCCCTTTTCAACATGATTTACCGTTGGTTAAGAAAAAAAAAAATGCACCAACAGTCCACATTCAATGGAGAAAAGGCATGATTTGATGGTTAGGATCTTCCAATTTGAGAGATTATTGGGGCATGGTCATAGGGCCATCAGATTAATGGCTTTAATCAACCCATGTCATTGTCTATTACATAACGTTTGTGCTCCCATTACTGGTCCCAAGCTCAAATACAGGAGGTTTGCACCAGCTTGTAGCCAGCATTCAACCTTTACCATGACTTATATCATGAACCCTAATAGCATAATACGATTCCTTTACCAACCCCAATTAGTTGGGATAAGGCCTTTGATACCACATGAAAGTTCCATGTTCATAACAAACAGAAAAGTCGGCCTATGTATTAACATGCTCAGTCCAATTGAACTATGACTCACTTGATTTATTACAAAGGTAAATCACCAACATGGGGATGTTACCATTTTAACTCACACCAACAATCAAGCATCTAATTGCAATTCCGCCAGCTTCAAGTTTCTCTCCATACGAAGAGAGTCATCAATTTGGGTGTTAGTAAATGATTCAGGGATCACCCCACCTTTCGTAGTTTGCTCTTTATTGAATTGAATTTATAATTCAATTGATCTCAGCATCCAAAAGCAGAGGCTCAAAACACAATTACAGCATGAAAATACACTGAAATATCTATCAGAATAAGGATATAGTACATTCTCATTCAAGACAGAGAATCAAATTCCTGATGGGAAGAATAGAACCTCCATTGTGGAATAAGTTCCATTGGAGCACTTGCAAAACAATTTCAGCCACATTGAGAATCTTTCATAGCAAATATTTCTTAATATTTCTGTGCTCAAACAGTACAATTGCCTGAAACAAGAAAAAGCACAGAGTTGCTTAACCACTTTGGTAATGATGGATAATTCGCTCGAAACTCTTTGATGTGGTCTTGAATACTTTGGATTGTGGCGTATATACATTTAATTGATACCTCGTATTCTTTGGATTGTGGCAACTAGTAACTTATCCCCAGCAATCAACCTAACCTGTTTTATGAGAACATCTTTGCTGATCTTTCCAGCCTGAGAAATCATTGAAGCGTAAGAAAGCAAGTCGAGCCATATCATATAATCTTAGGGTCTGTTTGGGTGACACTTAGAAAATAAGTTCATCTCATCTATCTATAAATAATGTGAGAGTAACATTTGGCCAATTTTACCCCTTCAATTAGTCGTCGGGAAGGGTGTTAACAAGTAGTTTTTTGGGTGTGGTTGGCCCTTCAATCAAGGGGTATTTTATTCTTTTCAACTCATTGATGAGAGTGGCCCAGTCCCATTTCTCCTACTCTTTGCATGTAGGTATGGGGAGACCTTGCAACAAAGGATTTGTGGGGTCCACCATGATGACTATGTAACATATGCCGTAGATCTGTTGCTCCGGCTTAGGTTAGAACATCAGCCTGAAAATGAGGTAGACCTAAAGCTTGTTACAGCACCGGAAAAAGTGGGCAATGGTTGCCCACCAGCAAAACCCTTCTTTCTCTCTAAATGGGGCATGCACTACATGTAGCCACACCCTTTCCTTCAGTCTCTCCGTTTTTCTCTCCCCTAATCTCCACATGCGTTTCACGTGTAGTTTTAGTAAATCATGGTTACATATTAAAGATCATGATTCTTGATTATCATGATTGTTTTTTATCCTTGCCAAGAAAAAATACAACCTCTAATTCATAATTACAGTTAACTAAAATGAGATGAACTCATTTTTAAGTGGCACTTAAATAGACCCTTAATTTGTAAGGCTGTGTTTGGATGCACTCATGAGTTGAATAGCAACCGTTAATTCAGTAAAGCGGAAATGACCAAATTGAAGGTACCTTCTAATTTGTACATGTGGAGGGAGATGACTCCAAACGCAATTATATTTACTTCCAATTGGAATTTAACTTCAATTGGATGCTACTCCCTTATTACAAATCATCATCATGGCTTGTCGTACCTATTCGGGGTTGGCTATTTCCTCATTACAAATGCCTGGGTAATAACAACTGAGTCATTTCCTCTCATTGAACTAATTATTGCAATTCAAGTTGATAGTGCATCCAAACACAATCAAAAGAATAATCAGATTTAAGAATGGAGAAAACATTGTCAAATAGCATCATCACCTTGTAATGAGTGTACAGGCACTCCAGTGCTTGAAGCCTAGAGGAAGGAAGAGAATTTCTCATCTCAGAGAATAGTTTCTGGAACGACAAGTTCGGCGAGGTAGACGCCTTTCTCAATGGACCTGCAGGTCTCCACAGACCTAACAAACAAAAACCAGCGAAATTACAACATTTTCAGAGTGGGGAAAAAGGGAAGAGGAACATTTTCAGAAGAGAAGCTAAATAAAAAATTTAAAAAAAAAAATTAAAGAGGCATTTTACATGACGCTCCACTGAGCGAAATTCATTTTTGGTTTGGCCCAGTGACCGAAACAGGGTGTAGTCCATCTTTCAACAGTCCAGAAAATCCATCTGTGTGCCCTATGATAGAAGAACCATGGGCCAAAAGCATCCTCAATTGTATGTTCTGAATTACTCATCATCAAGGCCATACTTTCCAATGGATAAGATTTGGAACAGACCTGGGACCACAGAAAAGTGGGACCCACCTGTATTGTCGCAGCTCAGACAAAAGCGCAGTTTCTATTACCTTGCAGATGATCTGAAGACTTGTAGCTCACAACATATTCAGGAAGGATATGGCTGTTCATGTGAGTGCTCCATACAATATACCATTTTGGATTCAAGAGATCGTCAACACCAACATCAAACTCTTCGCTGCTGGGGTGAAAGCAAAGAGATCCCACTTCAACTTTCTCTGCATTCCCCACAATGACCCGGCACAATAGGACATGCCGTTCACCATTTTCATCAGCCTCAGATAACAATGCACTGAAAAAAATAGAAATCCAACATTAGAAGAACACCAGATTATATCAGAGAATAAAAAATCTTTGGATGCTGAGTTGAATTGAATTAGAATAATTCAATTCAATGAAGAGTAAATGACCAGCCCAAATTGTAATTGATATCTTTTCAAGACGAAATTGAAACACATAATATCACAATTGGAGGGTTTGGTTGGCGTTATATGATTTAAAATAGTGCAACCCCTTGATCATTCTATAATTAACAAATGAATTGCAATTCAGTTCAATTGAGATCCAAACACACCCCTAAATACCTTGCATGTGAAGAATGCTGCGGGGAAAGGTAGACACCAACACCATAAGCCTCAGAACTGGGAAATCTATTCGGCTGCCCAAATCCATGCGTTAAGATGCCAGCGATGCCTTGCGCAGAGGTTCCATGCCAAGCCAGCCTAACATTCGCATTACCACGGGCGGCCTTTGTCATTTCTATCTGACTCTGAAAGGCTTTCAAATTGGCGTTTCGGAGAGGACTTGTATGTAAACACCTACAAACTGAAGTAACAGAAGTATTTGGAGAGAATTGCCTAATACCATCAAGGAAAAGATTCTTGATAACCCTGAAACCCTTATCCCCATCCTTCAGTATTTCCACACAAGGCCATTTGGGTCTTTCCGAATCTACGGTGTGGATCTTGGGTTCAACCCTTTTGGGGATATTGCAATCATTGGAGTGATTCTCATCAGTGCCTTCGTCGGCGAAATTGGATCGATCTCGCTTCCGTCTAAGTGATTTACAAGACGACTCTAAAACACCTCTATCGATTTTAATTTCGATTTCCAGCTTTGGAAAAGGGGGCATGTCACAAGGAGCCTGAATTTCTCCACCCACAACCAATTTGGGGAAAAAGCATTGCCCATTGACGTCGATCCAAGCAATAGACTTCGGGCAGCCCGTTTCAAAATCCATCTGCAACATCCGAAGGAAATCGAACAGATAAGGAGAACCCTCTACTGCGACCTCTATCGCTGGCATGCCTGCGACAAAACCCGATTTGAGGAAACCAAACACCTCTTTGGAAAAATCACTCCACGCATTATCCTGGAAGAACATGAACCTGGAAGGAGCGTTGCTCCTCCTAAAATTCGAGGAGTTCAGGACCAATGCTCTCCGAAAACAAAACCCAGATTCAATATCACACCTGTCAACTACAGAGCTACACAAATTTGCAGAATGCGAAGAAATTGGGCGGGAAATCAGCGATTTGATTCGGTTTGCAATCTTAGTAGCCCTTTTTTTCTTCATTAAAGACAAACTCAATTCGTTTCTACTCTTATCAGTGATTATAGAGCTGAGATTATCTCGAATATTTTCCTTCATCGTATTGAAATTCTCCTTCAGAAAGAGAAGGAGAAATCTATTTACGGAGTATGATCGAACAGAGATGAGAGAAGAAAACCATTTATTACAGAATAAGATTGAATAATTGCAAGAGGAGATTGTTCTAGATACTGAAAGAGAGAGAGACGGGTGGAGAAGGAGAACCTGGAGAGGAAGGATCAACGGTTATGTTTGGATTTGAATTTTTGAAAATCCGTTTTTTTGCTTTCGGTAGGATTTATAGCCTGTTTGCCGACTGAGATAAGCATTTATAGAGGCGTGGAAAGGTTTCTAAGGACATTCGGTTACTAAAATACCCTTGTTTCGATTTAAAAATACAGATATGCCAATTTGTTGTTAGTAGTCCAAAATGACCAAAATAGCCTTCTATTCATTCTGTGAGTTTGCCATACGTTAGGATATAGATGTTGGCATCTTGCCGCCGATTGTGGAGAAAATGTAAATTACCAACTGGTGTATAACTCTTTTGGCCAGTGTTGGTAACTGTGTAGCATACTTACACTGTAGTCTGTCATGTATTTATTCTTACCACCGTCCGATCGATAATGGGCAATGATGGAAGTGGGGCCTACTTGATCCACCATCTTAAAAGTCAGAAGCAAGTGCGTGGTAGCTGACCGGCTGTATGTATCTGGCGAACCTTTCTAGATCAAGTACTTTGATGAGAATCTCGTGCAACTAGCTGGTACCCTGGCCCACCATCGTGTGTGTTACGTGTTTGGGATGTACGCGGGTTGCCAGAACAGGACCCATTTTAAATGTTACAGGAGAATCAGAACTGGAACTGGACTGTTTGTACCCTGGAATTGAACTGGAACCGGACTGTAAAAACCAGGTCCGTTCAGGTTCGGTTATACTGTACCGGACTTTTTATTATGTAGCCCAATTGCATGTAAATAATCAAAAGGCACGTTGTAAACCATAAATTATGAGTTAAATAAACAACTAAAATATACTGTAAATTAATAAAATAGACAACTAAAATATATTGTAAACTCGGTCTTTTTTTTTTTTTGAGTTAGCTTGTTAGTACACACCATGTCAGTACACACACCTCATATTAGCCACCCCCGCTAGGGATCGATACCAAGACCTCAGGTGTTGAAACTCGGTCGTGTCAGTACACACCATGTCAGTACACACACCTCATATCGCCACTCAGTCTACTAGTTGAGCTATGGATCTGGATGTTTGTAAACTCGGTCTGGATCAGTTCTGAGTTCGGTTCTACTGTCTGGTTTAGATCGGTTCGGTTCCATAATACCTCAAACAGAGAATCAAGAACCGAATTGAACTAATCAGTTCTTTAATTTTCAGAACCGGAACTGGAACCATTGCACTTTAGAGCTGATCCAAATCGTCCGGTTTGGTCGATTCTCATCCCGTTTACCGGTTCCATATGCACCCCTAGCATGTGTACAACATCCAAGCTGTCAAGCAGGGACCCAGGTTGGGTACTACCCCACCAGGACCTTGCTAGAGAGGGACGGACCGTCAAGGCCTCTATGGGGCCCACCGTGATGTATATATTTAATCCACCCATCGTGAATCCATTTTAATAGATCATTTTAGGGCATGAGTCAAGAAAATAAGCAGATTGAAAACTTTTTAGCATTAACCGTGGTATTTATTTGCCATCCAACCTGTTCTTTAGGTCACATGGGCCTAGTTGAAAGGGAAATGTAAATATCAGTCTGATCAATACTCCTATGGCTCCCAAGAAGTTTTGAATAGTAGGCTTTCAATCCGCACTCTTTCTTGTGGTGTAGTCCACTTGAACCTTCAGTATGCTTCTTTTTGGGGTCATGCCTAAAATGGATGGACGGCCTGGATAAAACATATATATCATGGTGGATCCTATTAGGGGCTCCATCTCTAGCTAGGTCTTGGTGGGGGCAGTACCCAATCCGCATCGGTCCAGCAGTATCAGCCCAAGATGAATCAGATCTAAGACTCAAGTGGACCACTCCACAGGAAATAGTGAGGGTGGGACTCTAACGGTTGAAAACCTCTGGGGGCCACATAAGTTTTGGATCAAGTTAATGTTTATGTTTTCCTTTAAATCCATGTTTGTCTAACATTATGATCAGTTTGGATGGCAAATAAGCATCATGGTGGACCCTAGGAAGGTTTCAATGGTGGGCGTCATTGTCACCACTACTTCCTATGGTGTGGTCTACTTAAGTCTTAGATCTACCTCCTTTTTGGGGTCATTTCCTAAAATAATATGTTAAAATGGATGGACAGCACGGATAAAACAGATATATCATGGTGGTCCAGCCCACCGAGCCCTGGAAGGATCATCCCTCTAGGGATTGCCTATTCAGGCCCTCGGTAGCTGGCAGCTACCGGACTAGACGGTGTTAGGTGGCCCTCACTCTGATGTATGTATTTTATCTACTCTGTTCATTATTTTTTCGGATCATTTCAAGGCATGAACTCAAAAATGAAAAATATCCAAATTTCAGGTGGACTGCACCATAGGAAACGGAGGTAATTGGACGCTCACCATTAAAATCTTTTAGGGACCACAAAAGTTTTGGATTTGGATGAAGCTATATTTTTGTTTTCCCTTCATCCAGGTCTTAATAACCTAATCAACAGGTTGGATGGTAAATAACCATTATAGTGGGCCCTAAGAAGTTTTTAATGGTGGGTGTTCAATCACTATTGCCTTATTGTGGTACACTCGACTTGAGATTTGGATTTATTTCAATTTTTGGGCTCATGCCTTAAAATGATCGGAAAAAACCAATCAAGAGTGTGAATAATCCGTTTTCTCTCCCGAGGAGTACAAATTGGGAACTGTCAATGCTTGTCTCTAACTTAGTATAAGCATGGCATAGCAGGATTTGATTGGATGGCAAGTCATTCAAATCTCCTGAAGCCATAGGATGTTCTATATCTCAAAATTGTTAGGAACACCGCAAAAGTAAACTACCAATATTAGGCAGAAAAGAATTTGTGATAAGGAATCTCACGCATGTTATGAAGATCTTAGTTTATAGTACAATCAGTTGAACACTGGGCCGAGGTGCCTACACATCGTTATCTTTGAGATAGTTAACACCTCTCAGTGTAGAGTAACTGTGCGAAAAGGTCATCAACGTTAATATCTCGCAGGATACAACTCCGTATCCTAGCCCTTCTTCCACACAATGTGCACTTGCTGATAGAAAAACAACACTAGTATGTATGATACCACGCAATACCATACCAATTTTTCCTTATGCCCATAAAGAGTGTGGTTTTGATTTAAGATGAACACGAAAAAAAAACTCATGGTGAGGGAGGAAGGTTTTTCATTCTTTTTTTTTTTTTTTCCTCGATCTAGAACCCTTAACCCAAATCCCTCTTTTAAAGCCTCAAAACCACATCTTAAAAAATACTCGATATAGAGAAACGACCACGATATTTTACATACTCGAATAACAGAGGCACATTTCGTACTATGAAAATGGCCTTATCAAGATGGTCACATTCAACGGTCATGATCAAAGCAACATATAAAAAATATTTTAGCTAATTTTGTTGAAATACACATAATATATGGTGCAAGAAAAAGTCTTGCGTGAAGCTGATATTTGTGACTTCCATTCATCCCGATCATTGTGACCTAATCAACAAGTTGGATGGCAAATAAGCATTACAATGGACCTTAAGAAGTTTTCAATGGTGGGCTTTTAATAACCACCATTCTCCTCCCGTGGTATAGTCTACTTGAGATCTTGACCTAATTTATTTTTGACCTCATGCCCTAAATTGCCCTTAAAAAATAGATGGATAGTGAATAAAACACATATTATGGTGGTGCCTACAAAGGACTGTCATAGCCACCTCACTGTTGGCAGTGTCAGTGGGCAATCTGCGTCCAGCATTTCCTTTTGCAGGAATTTCTTAGGATTGTAAGCTAGGTGGGGCCCACCATGATGTTTGTGAGAAATCTACTACTCCATTCATTTTACCGGTTCATTTTAGAACATGGGATAAAAATGAGGCATATCCAAAACTCAAGTGAGCTGCATGATGGAAACAGTGGGTACGGAAAAGCCTAGTGTTGAGACCTCCTTTGGGTCCACCATAATGTTTATATGTCATGCATAACTGACGATTTGAAATCCTTGTTGAGGCCCCCACTCAGTCTAGGTGCCTTTGTCATTCTCTCTCTCTTATCATATCTTATCATATCCTATCTGTCCATTTTCATTTGTGCAAGCCACCACACCGCGGGACATCTTGCTGATTCCATGGTGCATCCTTTACTTCCTGGCATCTAGTAATTAATCCCAAAAGGAACCGAAAAACGAGGAAGCATCCAATCCAAGCACATAAACACCTATCTTAATCGTATGGTATCGATCAAGCATCTACTAAAACATTCCCCTCACCCGCCCTTCTAATAAGACAAGAAAGAATCTAATAGATGCCAGCTTACAACTCCCAAAAAGGCTTATTCTCTTTGGGAAATTGTCAATCCATCAACCAGTTCAGTTCCGAGCCTTTTTCTCGAGGAGCATGGCATTTGGTCCAGGCATTCAGAGATATGGAACGGCGGAACGGGCTGTGGTGTGGCTCACTTGAGTTTTAAATTTACTAGATCCCATGTCCTAAAATTATCCAAAAAGAGACGTACGAAACAGTAAATTTCTTACAAACATCATTGGAAAAGGAAACGGATGGGCTACCCTGTCACTAGCCAATGGCTAGTGGTTGGTGCTCCGTGGGCCCTATCATTATGTATGTGTTTCATCCATGCTGTTCATATATTTTTCTAGATCATTTTATGATATGACAAAAAAAATGAGGTATATCCCAATCTCAAGTGGACCACATTACAGGAAATAGTGTTGATTGAATGTCGACCATTAAAAAAATTTTGGGGCCATAAAAGTTTTGGATCAAGCTGATCTTTGTTTTTTCCCTTCATCTAGATCTGTATGACCTAATCAACAGATTGGATGTCAAATAAACAATACAGTGAGCCTTAGGAGGATTTTAATGGTGGATATCCAATCACTATTGTTTTCCTATCGTGTGGTCAACGTAAGATTTATATCTCTCTCATTTTTTATATCCGCGTAGCACTGACCACCAGCCACCGGTGGCAGGGGAGTAGCCGATCCGTCTCCACGGGAAAAAAGCTTTCCCTGGAAATCTGCATCCGGCGGAAGCAGATTATGTGCTGCCAGGCCTCACCCAAGATGGTGTGTTCCTTACCGTGGGGCCCACCTTGATGTCTATATTGTATATCCACGCCGTCCATCCATTTTGAGAGATCTGTTTAGGGAATCAGCACAACAATGAAGTAGATCCAAATCTCCGATGAACTATACTGTAGGAAACAATGGTGATTGATCATTAAAAACTTTTTTATAGGACAGAAGCTTTGGATCAAGTTAATATTTATTTTTCCCATCATTAAGGTTTTTACGACATTATCAACGGATTGGATGACAATTAAACATTAAGAAAATGTTAAGGTGGGCGCTAGGAAGTTTTTAATGATGTGACATTCATTAACTGTTGTTTATTCATATATGGAAGAACGAATGGATAGCGTGATATAAAATACATATATCAAAGGCCTCAACAGTCAGGGCCGCACCTACTCCACTCCCGGCGGATTGCGTGGTGTGTCTCACACCGCACACTCCCCGCAGATTACGTGGTCTGACGCATACCGACCTCCCTAAATACTCTCCCGGTGGATTGCGTCACTTCCCTGGTGTGTTGACGTAACCAAGTTACATAGCCCTACATTGGTAATGTGTTATATCTAAACCGTCCATCCATTTGGTGAAAGCATTTTAAGGTATGAGCTCAAAAATCAAGCAGATCCAAAGCTCAAGTGGATCAAACTTCAAGAAACAATAGAGATTACCCACATAGCACATAGCTGGAAGTCAAAGGGCCCGTATTTCCCTTCAATCTAGATCTGCTCGTGAACAGGTTATATGGCAAATAAACATCATGGTGAACACAAAGAAGGTTTCAATTGTGGGCATCATTGTCCCACTGCTATATGTGGTTGTGGTCCACTTAAGCTTTAGAAGTGTATTATTTTTAGGTTTATGCCTCAAATTTTCTTGTCAAATGGATGGTGTTATGAGTGAAAATGAATTGATTAGGCTAACTCACAACGGAGAGCATGGTTCTTGTTGATGTTGTTTTCTGCTCACCCTCTTTCCGCTACTCGGACACCTACACAGGAAGAGGACAAAGGAGACCTTGACTTTTTCAGGGGACCCTCCGATGCCAAAGTCAGGCTTAGAATCTGAGTCTAAGAGTATGATAATGGCTTAGGGGTGAGAATGTATGTGTGTACCTTTCACCATTAGGCATTTCTTACTTAAAGAGGAGGTGCAATCTCGTGGATTTAGGTTATTTTTCTGATTTGCAGGAAATTTGGATTCCTTATCCAAGCCAATCCCAAGATCTTCGATCTCCTAGACTTTCGGGATATGATGTTATCTTCCGAGGATCTCGGGAAGAAAATCTTTCATCTCGAGACGTCTTCTTAGTTCGACTCTAAAGGAGATAATGTCGAATGGTACTGATTGAGTTGTGCGCCGATCAAATTGCGGTTGGCTATGAACGGCCGATTCATAGCTGACCTAGCGGGTAGACCAAACTAGGGTTGGGCCATGATCCGATCGACCTATGTTTTGGCCAACCTATGTATTGAGTCGGTATTATATGCCTCCGAAGACCTCGGCTCTTAGCTCGGTACCTATTGGCTCGGCGCTTATTGACTCTTGGCTCAGCACCTATTGGCTCTTGACAGGTAGGCATCGGTCAAGCTCAACGCCTAAGGATCTCGGGCCATGTCTATAGATTTGGTCCATTCTATAAGCCGACGTACCAACTTGTCATATTTTTTCCCAACAGTTCTCGTTAAGAGGCTTGTAAAGTTAGGATCCACTCGACCTCAAAGTCGGCCTGGCTTAAATCGACCTCGGCTCTAACCACAGCTTAGATGGACCACAGCTTCATCTCCGACCTCGGCCAACCCAACCTCGACCTCAGTTTGCCCCGATTCCGACCTCGACCTCAAACTACCTAGGGTCGAGCTTGAGGTCGGCCTTGGGCCTCGACCTAGTTGATCGACTACCGCCTGAGAATCCACCAAAAGATCCTCCCCTAGATCTTCGCCGAAATTCTTGGAGGAATAATTGCACAATCCTCGAAATCAGAATCATAGTATGAGACGATGCCGTGACCACAAGATTCGTCGCTATATTCGACACCCCCACTGAGGGACCTTTATATATGCAAATCATTCTATAGATAAAGGTACACACAATCTTTAGCCTAAAACCCCTTACTCGACTAGACCCAGATTCCCAACCCGACTTAGGCATAGGAGGGTCCCTCGTGCTAGCCAGGGTCTTCTTTGTCTGTTCCTTATGCAAGTACACGAAAGTCCAGGGAAGGCTAACCAGATTTCTGCATCAACAGATGGATTGTTTAGATATAACATATACATCATGGTGGAGTTCTTAGAACTTGGATCGGTACGTTCATATACCACGTAAAGTTGTTAAGTCGAGTAACAAGGTCTGTCAAGCTCACATGATGTATGTGTTTTATCCACATGGTAAATCTGTTTTTCTAGTTCATTTTAAGAAAAACATCAGCTGCCCTTGCCTTAGGGATAATCGTGTGACACCATGTGACCCAAGCTTTGTGGGCCCACCATAAATATGTGTTTTATCCACACCATTCATTCATTTTCTTAGAAAACAAATCGTCCCATAGAAAATAGCGGGGATTAAACAGCCACTACTGAAAACTTCGCAGGGATTCGCAGGTCCACAGGAAGCTTTAGATCAGCTTATATTTGTTGTACCCTATTTTTTATCATTAAATATAGTTGGGAAAGGACATGTGTTACTAGAAAGGGAATATTGTATAGCATGTGAGAAACATTTGGAGTATTCTTTATGGAAGTACAGTTTTCACAATGGCACGGCCGAGATGTCTAAGAAGCAGAAATCGGCGGAGAAGCGAAAAGATTGGAGAGTGATAAAGAGAAGTGAGGTTGAGCAAAAGAAACAGAATGCGGTTGAGAATCCACAAAGTGCAGTCAAGCGGCCAAAACGAAATGCGTCCATGAATTTAGGAAGCGCGGTCGAGTGACCAAGACGCGACCAAAAAATCTGGAAGTGAAAAGCGGTCAAGTGGAAGAGGAACGGTTAAAGAAACACGTATCAAAAGAATGAAAGATCTAAAAGGATGACATGGCAACTCCTCAGTTGCTATAACCGTCCAATAAAGAAGAGAAACATTTGAAGAATAGCTACAAAAGATATTTATAATTAGCGGTAAAATCAGTGGAGCAAGAGACACAACCAAATTCAACAAATCAAATCAAATCTATCAATTTATTCTAGCTTAGTTTATCTTAGGATTGGTGATAATCCATTAGCAATAATTTCTTAGTTGTGATCTAAATTTATGATCATACATTGAACTTGATCTTTATTCCATGCAAGCAGTTCTTTCATGAGACACATTCTTACAGTCAGAAATCAAGGGATACTTAGGGGGCAACATTTGGGTAGATTGCACCGGTATATTAAAAAGTCATTTCTTGTGAAAAGCAAGACTCAACCCATCTTTGAAGGAAGAACCCACCCTCCTCACCTAATCATTACAAATATTCATTGAGTGACTGAGTAGACGACTAATCTCCTCAGATTTCGTTATATACTATTAAGATTTCATATATCTACCTATTTTGGCGCTTGGGGTCAAAGTTGATCAGTTTGAATCGAGTCGCTATATCGATTCTGGCACCCCCGCACACACCACACATGACAGAAAAGAAACTAAGTGCCAATAATTTTTAGCATGCCCGGTGGGACACAAACAACTACTTAGCTATCATAAATATTTATTTTGTATAAGCTGTGTAAAAAAAGAACAATTTTAATGTGCTAGTAGGACACTAATTATATTTACCGGTACAAAAGTTATGTGGAATTATTAGCCGAAGAGGTGGTCGTAATGCTTCTGTAGCTACTAATGCTACAGCTCCTGATGTTACAACTACACAACTACTGATGCTGCAACTAATGATCTCCTATCTAGGAGAAAGAGTTGTACCCAGCAAATACCCGAGCAAATGAATCCACCACCCAGTCTGGTACCTTCTCTACCAAATTCGAATAAAGCATCGACATCTTTGGTTAAAACTCTTGAGATTATGTCAGTTGGGATGGTCGACA
Source organism: Magnolia sinica (assembly GCF_029962835.1). Classification (NCBI taxonomy): domain Eukaryota; kingdom Viridiplantae; phylum Streptophyta; class Magnoliopsida; order Magnoliales; family Magnoliaceae; genus Magnolia; species Magnolia sinica. The sequence goes on along the minus strand of NC_080583.1, from coordinate 10,868,320 downwards.
TGCAAAGGGAAATTTAGCACATCGTAGAATTATCGCGTATTCAAGTTGAACAGTCACGAGTTTAGACCGAAACCTTTAATATATGGATGGGTAACCACATTGAGAGCATGAACTGATTGATGGCTACGTTTGCTGAAAGGGTACCTATTGCACCTTAACAACAGGTTAATGCTAGTTTAGTTGAGAATCTGACACCAATACCTCCAGTATAGCCAATGCCACAGACACCCTTTCTATGGTAAAATACACATCTTGCCCCTGTTCTAGTTTTAGACATGCAAAATTCACCACCACCTATGGATTTTAGGTAACCTGAATGGGAGAATAGGAATATTGTCTCTAAAGTTAGGAATCAAGGGATACCTGGGGGGGCAACGTTTGCGTAGAAACCAACCTTATTATGAGGAACAATACACCATTGTTCCGGAGCCATCTCTAATGGCTGAGCAAAAATATTAGGATTGTAATCAAATTGAACAACCAGTCCAGGAGCTTGCATACTAAGTTCTCGGTCGTACTATTACCTTGATCTACCAAAAGACTTATCTAGAATGTATTGACCAACAATTTCTATTGTTTCGGTCGAATTTAATGTTTTTCAACCAAGATGGTCGAATTTGACCAAGATGGTTGAATTTGCTATTTTTGAACCAAGATGATTGAATGCAACCAATATGGCCGAAATTATTATTTTTCGAACCAAGATGGCCAAATTCGACCATGATAGTCGATTTCGACTAAGATGGTCGAAATTGATATTTTTGCTAGCCAAGTAATCACATTTATTGCGCTGAATAATGAATAAACATCGCTTTCATCTTTCCAACTAAAAGCGAGGTGAGTTATACCCTATTTTTTACCGTTCCTGAAAAATCCAATTGTGAAAGGACACATGTCAGTGCAAGGAGAATGTATAGAATGCGAGAGATATTTGGAGTATTCTTTATGAAAGTACAATTGGCGCCAAGGGCACGGCCGAGAAGTCCAAGAGGCGAAAATCAGCCGAGAAGCGAAAAGATATGGAAAGCAGTAGAGAGAAGTGCGATTGAGCAAAAGACACGGAATGCGATCGAGAATCCGAGAAGCACGATCAAGCGGCCGAAACGAAATGTGATCAATAATCTAGGAAGTGCGATTGAGCGGCCGAAGGGCATGAAGCCCGGAAGCGAAAAGCGGTTGAGCATAAGAGGAACGGTTAGAAGGACACACGTCAAAGGAAAAAAGGATTTTGAAAGGCTGACATGGTGACTCCTCAATTGTCATCACCGTCCAAGAAAGAAAAGAAACATTTGAAAAATATCTACAAAATAATTCTATAAATATTAAGAAGATTAGTAGAGTAGGAGACAACCAAATCCAACAAACAAATCAAATTTATCAATTTATCTTAGCTAAGTCTATCTTATGAGTAGTGATAATCCAATAGCAATAATTTCTTAGTTGAAATTCAAGTTTATGCTCATTTGTGGAATTTGATCCTTATCCAATATAAACAATCTTTTCAAGAGACGCATTGTTACAGTTATTCTCATTGGCTAATTATAAGTTTTTTCTTTTGTATGATTGCACCGGTAACTGAAAAGTCCATTCTTGTAAAAGGCAAGGCGTAACCCATCTTCGGAGGAAGAACGCCATCATCCGAATATCGCCTGATCTGATCATTATAGATACTTTGCGAGTGGCTGAGTAGGTGACCGATGTTCTCAATTTCAGTTACATATGGTCAAGATTTGACATATCTGCCTATTTTAATGCTTGAGGTCAAAGCCGATTAGTTTAAATTAAGCATCTATATCAATTCCAACATGCCACTGCACATGACATAAAACAAATCGAGTAGCAACAATATTCATGTTTTCCTTTCCTCTAAACTTTGAGTGAACTTACCAACAGGTGTGATGGCAAATTAAACATCACAGTGGGCTTTAAGAAGTTTTAACTGTAGGCATTCAATCCCTGTTATTTTAGATATCTGATATGGGGGGATTCAGGCATTGAAGAAGTTCCTGCCAAGCGAAGCTAGGTGGGGCTCACAGTGATTTTTGTGAAAAATGCCCCTTATCCATCCGTTTTCGAGATCATTCTTAGGACATGGGACAAAAAACGACACATCCAAAATTCAAGTGGACCGCACCTCTAGGTCTACCGTGATGTTTATATGTCATCTATACCGTTCATAAGGTCATTCCTACTGTGATGAACTGAAAACACATAATCCAAAACTTCTTTTGCCCTACCAATGTTTCAACGGTGAACATTCAATCCTCATTGTTTTCTGTCGTACCCCTCACGTGAGTTTTGGATATACATCATTTTTTGTCCTATGTCCAGAAATGATCTAGCAAAACAGATGAACAGGACAAATTTATCACGGACATCGCAGTGGGCCCCATCTAGCTTTTGCCATTGCAGGAATTTACTACAAAAGGCTTTCTCAGGAAATCCGCGTCCGGAGTAGAAAGGGTATGTTTGTCCTTTGGTAGCAGAGAAACCTCTGACTATACGGATGATATGTTGCGGTCGTTGGGGGTATAAAAGTAATTTTACCTGCACATGTTCACCGACTCGAGATTTCGTGGCTGACTTGTATTGCTGGCGATATTTTGATAGTGAGATCAGTATCATACAAACTCGGGCTTTCGGACGGTACCGTTCAGACCATCAATTACTATCATCGAGTCATGATTCTCGGATCCAAACCGTCGATTTTGCAGGTTCCACTGGATGGATGAGACAGAAAATTCGTAGATAGAAAAATACTAAGGAATCAGTAGCGGCCCAAGGCTAAAAAAGAAAACAAAGTAACGGTTCACCAGCAATATGAAAAGTGGAAAACACTATAAATCTACCACCTCTCACCTGATGGAATTTTATATATAACCCATCTGCACGTGGCCATCATCCCAACGGTTTAGATCACTTGTTCGTGAGTCCCACTTTTCCAAATGAAAACTAAATTACCAAAAGCAATGTACAAACTGCCCATCACCATCTGTAGATAAGCTTAGAACATCGATAATGGTTAGATTTCAATTTAAAAAATCAAAGACTAGGATGATTATTGAAGTGTGATTATGCTCTAATTGATTATCAATCATAGTAAACAGAATATGAACGGTTCAAATCATGGTATGATTCCAGTATCTGGGCCCCATTGGGTGACGATGCACGCAGGATCCTAAGTCGAGCAGTGTACGATAACCCGATATGCTATTCTCTTCGCCGTTAAGCAATCGCGAGAACTAAAAAGGAGAGTTTGACTTAAACAGGCCACTGTCTTCGCTTTTAAGCAAAATTCGCAACAAGCGGACACTTAATCCACTCAATGCCGTCTCCACGAGGACAGCGGATTACGTATTACACTTACAGTGGGGCCCACCTTGATGACGTGTTGTATATCCACGCCGTCCATCCGTTTCCACGGATCATTTTAAGATAGTCCCAAAAATTATGCTGATCCAAATCTAAGGTGGGCCACACCACAGGAAGCAGTGGTGATTGAGTGCCTCACCATTAAAAATTTCAAAGGGCCCGTTGTAAAGTTTTGGTAATGTTTATTTTCAATCCAACCTGTTGATAATGTCAAGAAAATATGGATGAAGGGAAAAAAATATAAAGATCATACTTTTGTGGCCCAAAAAAATTTTTAATGGTCATTCATCACTGTTTCTAGTGGTATGGTCCACCTGAGATTAGGATCTTCTTAAGTTTTCGGATCACGTACTAAAATGAGATGGAAAAACAGATGGACGGCGTGGATATAGAAAAAATACATCAAGGTGGGCCCCACAAAGTTAGGGTAACAGCTAATCCGCTCCCCCTCCACAAGTTCATATTATAAAATAGAACGTCAGCGCATTCGTCAGGTGGGTCCCACAATGTATGATTGATGGACCATCATCGGAAGACATGTGCATGATCCGGGCCATTTATCAAATGGACCAAGCCCACCATGAACACTCATCAAGTGGACAGATAAGAAAATGGACGGTCGAAGATTGAAGAATGATCAACATTGGATATACGTGCAAGGCCCATCTGAACCAATGGTCTAGATCCGTCACCTTAACTATTCTCTATGGAAAAATCCACCAACGGTCCACGTCCAATGCACACGTGGTCCACCTCAGGACCATTCACACACTATTCCACCCAATGAACGGTCCTGATCTCGTGCCGCCGTTAAAACCAATGGACCCCGAAGTTTTCCCGTCCGACTTCGCCTGGGTTTGCTTGGGCTCTAAGCAACGGAGTCGTTATCCAAAGTAACGTGGGGACATTTATTATTAGATTCCTGTGTTAGTTCATCACCGTTTTAAAATAGTACAGACACTTCAACCGTACATATGGCACAATTGTACGGTAATCCAGAACGTCCAAACAGCTGTTCCAAACGTGTATGATCTGATAAGATATTAGCAACCATTGATCTGATTTTTCAACTACTCACTATTTATCTTTAAACCTCAATCGGATGGTCAGGATTGATTGATCAGGTTGATTTTGAACATATAATTCATCTATAGTATCACACAATTTGGATGGTTCGGATGGCTGTAGATGAGTGCAAGGTTTGAGAAAATGAGTTATCACAATTTTCAAAATGGTGGTGAACTATCATAAGGCTGTATTCCCACACTCATATATACGGTGTGCTCCACCATGTTATTTTTTTAGCCCTTTTTCTCCGATAGAGAGACCTTTTTTCATGCTTTTTAGAGCGCAGACCCTACATTTTTTATTAATCTGGAATTTTCTCCCTTTTCTAGAAAAAGACCGTGCGAGATAGAATACGATACGCGTGTCCTTGTTGGAGGTGACTTGATGAAGTAGATTTCCTGTGACCCCATACAAAGAGATATTCCTGTAGATGTGTGTGGCCCACAGAGATGTGGGTGACATATCCAATCTATCTATCTATTCTGTAAGACCATAATAGGGTAGGAACGTTAAAAATTAGTAAGATCCAAAGCTTACGTGTGCCATCCCACAGGAAACGGTGGGGATTGAACGCCTGTGGGTGACAGAAGTCTTGTATCAGGATTGTATTTTCTCCAACTGTTTTACTGTGTGGTAACAACCCTATGAACGGTTTGGATGGCGTATAAACATCATGATCAGCTTCAGGAATGTTTCAACGGTGAATGTTTCCATTATGTGGCCCACTTAAGTTTGGATCGGACTTATTTTATATATTTCACCTATTTTGGTCTTTCAAAAGAGATGAACGGAGTGGATTTGTCACGGATATCTCTGGGGACCCCACACAGCCCTGGCACGGGCATATCTAATTGGGGTCGTCACACGCAAGCCGGTTTAATTTGAACAAAGAGCTGGGCTTCGAGTTGAGTCGAACCGAGTTAGGGCTGTCCCGACTCGATCCGGTTTTGAAAGCACTGCTACAGACTTTCAACTGCTCAAAGCATCATTTAATAAAATTCAGATTCGTGAGGAATTTGTCATTAAAATTCCCTATAAAAAGGCCGATGTTATTTTGTAAAAAGGAGAGAGAGAGAGAGAGAGAGAGAGAGAGAGAGAGAGAGAGAGGAGGAGGAGGAGGAGGAGGGTGGTGGTGGTGGTGGTGAGTAGTTGTCGGGCTTAGAAGAGGATAAGGGAAGAAGGGAGGGAGGGAAAGAGTTTGGGATTGAGTCGAGGTCGGCTGTGGCGGGTAGGGTTAGAAATGTTAGAAATTAAGTTTATATATATATATCAAGTTTCGAGTCGAGTTATTGGGTAACTCAAACTCGACTCAATTTGACTTCGGATAGGGCGAAGCCTACTCGGTTTGGACTGACTTACCCATTCAGTTTGGATCAAGTTGAGTCTGAACTAGTCGGATGAGTCAAGTCTGTCGAGTCATCCTGTGCCCAACTCCAACTTGATAAAGGGCGCACCCACGGGGACCTAATTAACTAGAGACGGATGGTCCTTCAGGGCTCTAGGGACCCACCGTGATGAATATGTTTATCCATGCGGTGGATCCATTTTGAAAAATTATTTAAGGGTAAGCATCCAAAAAGGACGCAGACTTAAAGCTAAGTAGACCACACCACAGCATATAGTTGCAATTGAAAGCTTCCCGTTGAAAGCTTCTAAGAGGCCACGGAAATTGTGAATCAAGTTGGTATTATATTTTCCTTTCATATGGGTTTACATGACGTTATGAATACGTTGAATGGAAAATAAACATTACAATAGACCTAAGAAGTTTTCAACCGTGGGAGTTTGATCCCTATTATTTCCCGCGGTGTGGTCCATTTGAGTCTTTAACCCGCCTTCTTTTAAGTTCTTACCCTAAAATGCCCGTCTCTAGCTTGGTCATGGGCAGTACCTAATGCGCGCCCATGTATTTACATGCAATACAGGGGAAGGAGGGGAGAGGATTAGGTGTCACCCAGGTACACCTTAGTCGGTGTTACCCTTACCGTCTGGAGCCCACTTTGATGAATATGTTATATATCCACACCGTTCATTTGTTTTTCAGATAATATTTGGATGTTATTCAAAAACATATTCAGATCCAAATCTCTAGTGGAACAGACCATTGAAAAAGGTAGTGAGTGACCATTAAAAGCTTTTCACAAGCCATAAAAGTTTTAGGTCAACCTGATCTTTATATTTTATCTTCATCCAGGTCTGGTTTACCTTATCAACGGATTGGATGGAAATTAAACATTACAGATCTTCTTATGGGGCCTTGGAAAGTTTGTAACGGTGGCCCTACAAATGTTTCAAACGGTGGACATTCAATCGTAACTGATTCTTGTTACGCGGCCCACTTGAGTTTTGGATTTGCCATATTTTTAAGTCATGTCATAGCATGGTCTGGCAAAATGAATGGACGGGTGAATTTCTCACAAACATCACAGTGGGCCCCACCTAGATCCCTGTTGCAGGAAGTCCCTGGGACAGGCTGGGGCAGGCAATCCGCGTTCCACGTCAAGTCGTCTGCTGGAATGCATAGAGAAAAGTGTTTGGAAAAAAAAGAAGAGAAAAAGCCATCTAGATGTGGGATTTTGCTTTCCAGATACGGCCACTAGCATGGTTTTAAGACTCAGCAGCTCGGACCATTCGGTCCTGAGTCCAGTTGCAACTGGACCGACTCAAGGGGTGAGTCATCCCTGCCGAGTCGAGCCTATTTCACGATGACTCGTGGAGCCGAACCAGTTTGAGCTAGCCCGAGTCGAACCAACTTGGACGAGTTGCTTCCGACTCAAAACGAGTCATCAATCCATATTCCTTGGGCATTAGGGCTAGTAGTGGGTGACAATGTGTAGAATCAGGATCGTTTAGGTCCCACCATATTAAAAGTTTGTATAACCGATCCTCCTGGCACAAGAGGTCATTTGGATGCTCGTAAGTTCCATAAGTGGTAAGTGATTCACCGGACAAGTCACACGTGGCATTTGGGGGAAGAGATTCACCTTGGAATCGCTTTGACGTTTGAATTATATGCTAGCTATTTATGCCATGAGTAGCTTGTATCGATTTTAACTTCTTTAGTGGAAAGATACTTATTAATCAAAAAATAGAAACGCATATTTAATTTCCAACATTCTAAGCAATTATTCCTCAAGTTCGTTTGGTCACCCTCACATCCACCATCCATCATATGGGGCCAACCTTTGATGTAGACTATTCATTGTATGGGCCTCACCTTTGATGCATACCATCCATCATACAGCCCACCTTAGATGTAGGTCATTCATTTTTATGCCCAACCTTTAACGTGCACTATTCATTAGTAGGGCTCACCTTTGATGTTGGTCATCCATCAAGTGGGGCCCGCCATCAATGCGATTGTCCATTATGTGGGCCGACCTTCAATGTCCACCACCCATCGTGTGGATCCCTCCTTTAATGCGGACTATCCATCATGTGGGCCTCACCTTTGATGTGGGTCATCCATCATGCAGGGCCTACCTTCGATATGGGCCACTCGTCATTAGGGCCGACCTTTGATGTGGACCATCCATCATGTGGGATCCACCTTGATGTGGACCATCCATCATGTGGGGCCCACCATTATTAATTTCCCATCAAGTGGAGCCTACCTTTGATGTGGACTATCGATCATGTGGGCCCCACCTTCTATGTGAGTTGCCCATCATGCACGGCTCGCCTTGGATGGGTCATTCATCATTAAGAGCTGACTTTTAATATGAACCATCCATCATGTAGGGCCATCTCAATATGGGTCATCCATCATATAGGACCCAACTTCAATGCCAACCACCCATCTTGTGGAGCTCACTTTCAATGTGGACCGTTCATCATATAGGCCTTACCTTTGAAGTGGGTCGTCCATCATAACAACTTTTTATCATTATGGACCGCCCTTTGATGTGTTGATGTAGGCCCACATTAATATGGGGTCATCCATCATGTGGGGCTCACCTTTATGTGGACCATCCACAATGTGAGCCCCGCCTTTAATGTAGATAGTCTACCAAGTGGGGCCTTCTTTAATTTGGACCATGAGACAAAGCCTCCTTTGACGTGTACCGCAAGGTAAGTTACTTTTACATTATGCTTACCAAAGTAAGTTAAGTGCAGTTTGGTAAACTAAAAATAAGGTTTGAAAATTAATTTAGCTACTAAAAGTTGAAATTGCTAACTTATGTACTCATGAGTATGGAGAAATTCATTAGGTAATTTGTTTGAAAAAGTACTAATATTTAAAAATAAGTATCTTTTTCACAAAAACTTTTTTGATAAAAACAAACCACAAATGTCTGAAAATTAACAATTTTTCATATTTACTCATATTATCTCAATTTCTATATTTTGGAGAATATGAGACAAAATATGCTATTGACTTGCTACCAAATTTAGCTCACCTATTTTCCATCCACATACATTTCTCGAACATGATCTCTTAATTAATAGACCATGTGATATACTCTTCTGTGGGACTTAATCTATATGCAGAATAGGCCCACGGATCTGTCTGTACAAGGGTCATGGCGATCAGGGGTTTAGATAGCGTACCTAGATGAGACGCTGCCATGGAAGCTGGATAAGAATACCAGTATTCCTGTAGAGCTTAAGATCTTCCTCTCCTTCACACCCTTTCTGCAATTCACAAGATGAGACTTGAACTTCTGCCACGGTGTAGGATTGGGGACCCAGCTCTCTTATATAGAATCTGTGGAGAGAGAGTTTGAAACCCATCACAACTCTCTCTCCCACACTCGACATTACAGCATCCTAGTTCAACTTAAATTGTTGTCTGCGTAAGACAGCTATAGCATTCCATCCCTAGTACGCAAAGCTATGTTGATAGACTGCGCAGCGCATCACCTGAAGTGGGGCCCACTGGTTTACTCAATCATCCAGTCCAACTGAATGACAATCCAGACCGTTGATCAGTAAGGCCCACTAAATAGAGTTCTTACATTCTCCCACTTGGGCCTCATTGAGCAACGACAATGATATTCATATAGAATTATTTTGAAAACAAGTTTTGATCTTTTAAGAAAAATATCCAAATGGTTAACCAATGAAATAGTTGGACAATATGAGTAATGCTATTTAATCTGGTCCATTAAGACTGTCAGTATCGAAACGCAGTAGTCGTCACAACATTTAATTTAGGCGAAGTGAGACTAAGCACGATCACAAGTACTTTCAATCTTAATGACATAGAGCACGAACTAGGAAATGTGGTATAAGGATTACACACTTTAGTGTGATGATATACGTCTATCCTTAAGAGGTTCTGAAGCTTTTACATGTCTCCAACAAGACACGACTGTAGTTCTACTTACTCAAAATTTGCACATATATATAGAGAAGCAGAAATAAATCTTTATATCAAAATCATCCAAACAAACTGTATAAAACGAGATCTCTAAGTGTCTGTGAAAAAATAAAATACGCTCAACTCCCACTAACTGAAAACATCTGTGGGATCAGTGACTCTCATGGATGTTACATGCTCCTGAAATGGCGTGATAGGGAGTCCTTTAGTGAGCGGATCTGCAATCATCTGCTTAGTGCCAATGAATTCTATGGACACTTGATGATTCTGAACCCTTTCCTTTATAATAAGGCACTTGTGTCGATATGCCTCGACCTTGACGAATGCTTGTTATTACTATATAAGGAAATAGCAGCCGAATTATCGCAAAATATTCTCAATGGTTTCAGGATATGCTCCAATAGCCACAAACCTGAGAAGAAACTCTGTAGCCATAATGCCTGATTAGATGCCTCATGGCAGTCAATAAATTTAGCTTCCATAGTGGATAAGGCTATGGTAGACTGTTTCGCGCTTTTCCATGACATAGCTCCTCCCACCATCATGAAGATGTATCCTAAAATAAACTTCTTAGTATCAACGCAGCCTGCGAAGTCTGCGTCTGAATATCCAGTCAACTCCAACTGATCAGATCTTCTATATGTGAGTCCGAAGTCTTTCGTTCTCTGAAGATACCGCAATACTTTCTTCGCAGCTATTCAATGTTGCGTTCCGGGATTAGATAGATATCTTCTCAACATTCCAGTGATAAAGGCAATGTCCGATCGCGTGCAAACGTGAGCATATATGATGCTCCTTACTACTGATGTGTACAGAAATTCCTTCACTCAATTCTTTTCTAAATCATTCTTTGGACACTAAAATAGATCAAATTTGTCGCCCTTCACAATGGGCGACTTTCCTAAAACACAATTTTGCATATCATACCTTTCGAGTACTCTAGTAATATAGGCCCTCTATGACAGGTTGAGCAGTCCAAGTATTCTGTCACGGCGAATCTCAATGTCGATGACGTAAGAAGCTCAACCAAGGTCTTTCATTTCAAACCTTTGAGATAAGAATTTCTTGGTGTCGCTCAACATCCTAATATCACTGCTAGCCAACAGAATGTTATCAACATACAAAATCATCATAACGAACTTACTCCCACTGGTTTTAGTGTAGATATATTCATCTGCAGTGTTTTCTACAAAGCCATATGAGGAAATTACTTCATGAAACTTAAGGTACCACTGTCGCGATGCTTGTTTCAACCCATAGATGGACTTCTTAAGTTTGCAAACCAAATGTTCTGAGCCAGTAGCTACAAAACCTTCGGGCTGCAATATGTATACATTCTCATTTAGATCTCATTGAGAAATGCAGTCTTTACATCCATCTAATGTAACTCTAAATTCATATGAGCTACAAGAGCCATTATGATCATGAATGAGTATTTCTTAGAAACTGGTGAGAAAGTCTCATTAAAATCAATGCTCTCACATTGGTTAAAACCCTTGGCAACAAGTCTGGCTTTATATCGTTCGACATTACCTTTGGAGTCCCATCTGGTTTTAAATATTCATTTAGAACCAATCGGCCTTATTCCAGTAGGTAACTCTACAAGATCACATACTTTATTGTCCTCATGGATTTCAACTCATCTTTCATGCACAAACCAACGAGAAGGACCAGCACTTTGTTTAATATGTGTAAAGGATTCAGGATTCTTTTCCACCCCTATGTCAAAGTCGTACTCCTGTAAGTATACGATGTAATCGTCTCGGTTTATAGGCCTTCTCTCTCTTTCAGATCTTCTCAATGGTTTAGTTTATTAGGTCTGATCTTGATTTTCCTCATTAGTGGTTTGTATATGAGGTTCTACGTATTGTTCTACAGTGATTGTAGAATCGACTGCATTATTAATATCCACGTGAACTGGATTGACTATGACTAGAGTGACAGTCCTTTGTTCCTCAAATACAAAATTTGTTATGTTCGTGCACCCACTATTTTCAGTGTCCTCAATAAATCTGGCGTTCTCAATCTCAACAATCTTGATAGAGTGGGAAGGACAGTAGAATCGATAGCCTTTTGATCTTTCTGGATATTCAATGAAGAAACAACTTATAGTTTTAGGATCAAGCTTCTTTTCATGTGGTTATAAATTTTGGCCTCAGCAGGACAACCCTAAACATATAGATATCGGAGACTTGGTTTTCTCCCATTCCACAACTCAAAATGAGTTTTGCTTACTACTTTGCTGGGAACCCTGTTTAGTATATAAACTGCGGTTTTGATCGCATCACCCACAGAGACTTTGGCAATGTCGAATTGCTGATCATGCTTTGCACCATATTTATAGGGGTGCGATTACGTCTCTCAACCACTCCATTTTGTTCTAGAGTACTAGGTATAATGTACTGAGCGACAATGCCACAATCCTGCAAGTATTTAACGAATGGCCTTGGATTGCATCCTGATTTGTCATATCTGTCATAATATTCACTACCATGGTTAGATCTGACAACTTTAATTCTCTTATCGAGTTGATTTTCAACCTTGGCCTTATAGATTTTAAAAGCATCTAGGGCATCTGATTTCTCACTGATAAGGTATAGGTACCCGAAGCAAGAGTAGTCATCTATAAAGGTAATAAAATATTTGTGGTAACTCCATGAGACTGTAGGGAATGGTCCACAGATATCTGTATGTATAACCTCTAATAGATCTATACTCCTGGTTGCACCTTTCTTTCTCGTTCTAGTCTTTTTCACTTTTATGCAATCAATACATACTTTATAGTTAGAGAAGTCTAGATAATGCAAAATTTCTTCTCGCACAAGTTTGTCTAATCTCTCACGAGATATATGGCATAGCCGCCTGTGCCACAACATGGAGGAATTCTTATAGTCTAGTCTTCGCTTGGATCCCACTACATTTTAATGCAAGGAATTAATATTATAGACGTGAGAGGCAATCAAGTCTAACTGGTGTAAGTTGTTTCCTATAGAGCCGGTTCCAACTTTAATCGAATTAAAGTAAATACTAAAACTTTTATTTCCAAAGTAGAATGAATATCCCAACTTATCCAAACAGGAAATTGAAACTAAATTGCGCCTTATAGACGGCACACAGAATGTATCTACTACATTCAAAAAATGACCAAAAATCAACTTAAACCTATAGACTCATATTGCCTCCACGTCAACCTTGACACCATTGCCTACGTATACTGAGCGCTCCACATCAGTTAGTTGCCTGGCCTGTAGTAATTCCTACATAGAAGTGCATATGTGAATAGTAATTCCTGAATTATCCACTAGGAATCCACTGACACATCGGTCAAATTAGATTCAAAACAGATAAGAATAGAATGATTACCTTTCTTTATGAGCCAATTTTGAAAACCGTCGCAATCTTTCTTTAGATGACCCGCCTTTTTACAAAAGAAGTATGGTTTACCTTTAACCCGTTTGCGTTTAGATCCATTTCCAGATTGATTCTCATGGTTTCCAGATGAAGAACCAAAAAATCCTTTATAAGAACCTTGTTTCCTTTTCCTTTTACCTTTATTCCCTTGCCCATGCCCTTTGTCCTGAAGTCACCATATTAACATTTTGAACTTTTACCATCTTCCTGATCCTGTCTTCTTCTTGGACGCATTGAGTGATGAGTTCATCCAATGTCCACATGTCCTTCAGAGTGTTATAGTTTATCAGGAACGTGCCGAATTGGGGAGGTAGGTTGTTCATGATCAAATGAACCAGTTAATCATCAGTGAGTACAAGCCCTAGAGCACGAATCTTAGAAACAACTGCGATCTGCTTTACAATGTATTCACGAATGTTGTCTTTTCCATCGCAGGACGAGCGTGTCAATTTATTCAGAAGAATGCCCACTTCAGATTTATCAGATTTCTTGAATCGTTTTCCCATTTCAGTCAGGAAAACTTTGGCCTTATCTGTTTCAGGCATGGCACCCTTCATCGATTAAGAAATTGAATACTTAATGACTTTCAGACATGTATTATTTGATCTAAACCATGCAACCCATCGATTATATTCAGCTTCAGTGGCATTATCAAATGGCTTTGGCGGTTCTGGTGTAATCAGGGTAAGATCTAATTGAAGACAGCCCAGTACAACTTCAATGGCGTTCTTCCATTGAGCATAATTAGATCCATTAAGGGTAGGGACTTGATTCTGATTAGTTGGAATTGAGACTGAAATAAAAGAGATACATATATACTCACATTAGTTCATAATTTTACAAAACAATTTCGTGAATATAAACAAAATTATCAGGCAAAGTTAATTAATTCAGTTGTTAAGGGAGGCATCAACTGAATCATCCAAGATGAAAATGGGCCCAACTATCACATCCTGGTGAGAATCTGTTACATCATCATCATTCCTCCTGTAGAAGGTAATAATAACATGTTAGTGATCTTCCTGAACTTGAAGCTAAGTGATGTCAGTTATATAAATCTGAGACACTCAACACCTGTGGGTGAGACGAGTCTTTTAACTTTACATTGCCAATACCATTTACTTCACCCGTTCACGTGTCTGCCAAATGGTAATCATCTGTGTTTTCGTTACCGTATGCATGAAAATGTGAACGCAACTTTATGCAATCCGCTTCTCCCAATATTACAAGTCTATACTTCTAATATTTTCATCGATTGAGGTCACTATGGTGGCTAACACAACCGAATCCAAAACTACAAATATAGACTTAGGATTGCAATTATAATCCTGCCTCTTTATGAATTATATCTTAATTAGTCCGATGCGACCCATAAGTTAGTTGATACTGACCTTTTGGAAATCCTTGAAGTGAAACATATAAATAGTTTTCACACCTTATATTCCAACGGTCCATATCAATTCCTAAAGATGGGTAATGGGCTTATTATCAGGCCGAATCAAGACTCTGTATGATATGGACGTTATTAATGAGCATCAAGGTTCAATCCTTATCATTTATAAGATGGATGTTTGACATAGAATGGTTTACTATGTGAATGAGATTTATGCATCACATACCTAATATAGGTGGAACTGATCCATTGTATAAGATGAAAGGCTCATCTGCCATACCATCCATCTAATAAATGTACCAGATTATATGAATACAACCTGATGTCCAGATCTAATAAGCAATGATTAATGTAGCTCCAGGAGAAGGCCTGAAACAACGGCCTAGATCCAATATCCCCGGATCGAAATCAATCCTGGTACAAGTGGATCTGATCAATTGATCAGTGGGCCCTAAAAGAAGTGGGCCCGGATAGAGTGTCAACATTCACAGTCCGCATGTCCGAATGGACTGAAATCGGGTCCATATACCCGAATAATAAAAACGAAGGGATCCCGACTGTTGTGTCTCAACAGGGCATAACGCCCTAAACTCTTCACGAGGCTATCTCCGAAAATGTCTCACTGTAGGAGAGAAAGAGAGAGAGAGCCAATCAGGCAATCCGCCCGTCACGACAAGAAGATATCAAGCTCCTCTTATCTGCAAGATTTCTTGCAATCATAGCAACACAGCACTGTAAACGGCATCGAAAACAGTGGTGGCCACGGCTGCCATTAATGAACATGAAAGCTCGAGACGTTGGTAATGGCTCCGGAAAGAGGAAGAAAATGGTGGTGAGCCATCACCTTCGTTTGCATATACGAGGTTCGTCAATGGCCGCCAATCCATCAGATCACGGTAAGAGACTAGATCGATAAGGTCCGATGGGATCAAAATCCCCAATATTTACTGGATCTGGGGTTATGGAATTGAAATCCCTAATTTCTTATACGGGATTCAAATCGGAAATCCCCAATCTGAATAACTGGATTTAGGGTTTTTCAAAATCCCTAATATGGGTTTCTGTATTTAGGGTTTCAAATCCAAATTCCTCAATCTGAAACTCTAGATTTAGGGTTTTGAATCCAAATCCCTAATATGAAAATTTGTATTTAGGGTTTCGAATCCAAATCCCTAATCTAAAAATCTGATTTTAGGGATTGGAAATTAAAGACCCTAATCTTCTGATTTGGGGATTCGAAATTAAAATCCCTAATCTACTCTAGATTTTGGGGTATTCGAATCTGAAAACCCTAATTTTCTTAATTTGGTGATTCAAATATGAAATCCCTAATTTTCTTAATTTGGGAATTCAAATCCGAAATCCTTAATTTAAATTCAAAATTTGAAATTCCAATTTTCCTAATTTGGGAATTTGAAAATCTGATTATGAATTCAAATATTTAATGGATGAATCTGAATCTGATCATTCATGCCTCTGCACAGTGGCTCTGATACCAACTGTGGGACTTAATCTATATGCGGAATAGGCCCACGGATCTGTCTATGCAAGGGTCATGGCGATCAGGGATTTAGATAGTGTACCTAGATGAGATGCCGCCATGGAAGCCGGATAAGAATACCAGTATTCCTATAGAGCTTAAGGGCCCGTTTGGTTGGTCAAATTGGAAGGGATTGGATGGTATTGGAAGGGATTGGAAGTTAAATCCCGGGATTGGCCAGGCATGCCAAACAGAGTTGGTGATCTAATTCCAATCCCATGGATCTTAAGATAATCCACTGACAACACCATCATTACCTTTAAATTCCATCCAATCCACCCTAATCTGTTCAAATTTGCCTGGGACGTGTTTGGTTCGAGGGATTGGAAGGGATAGGAAGGTTTAATCCCAGGATTGGCCGGGCATGCCAAACAGATTGGATATAGCAATCCCATGGATCTCAAGACAATCCACTGACAACACCATCATTACCTAGAAATCCATGTCATCCACCCTAATACCACTCAATCCCTTACAATCCACCCAGCCAAACGGGCCCTAAGATCTTCCTCTCCTTCACACCCTTTCTGCAATTCACAAGATGGGATTCGAATTTCTGCCATGGTGTAGGATCGAGGACCCAGCTCTCTTATATAGAATCTGTGGAGAGAGTTTAAAACTCATCACAACTCTCTCTCCCACGCTCCACATTGCAGCATCCTAGTTCAACTCAAATTGCTGTCTGCGTAAGACAATTATAGCATTCCAACCCTAGTAGGCAAAGCTGCGAAGATAGACTGCGCAGCACATCACCTGAAGTGGGGCCCACTAGTTTACTCAATCATCCAGTCCAACTAAATGACAATCCAGACCATTGATCAGTAAGGCCCCCACTAAATAGAGTTCTTACATCTTCTCGATAGAATAATCATAATATTTTGATAATATTAAGCACAGGGCATCATTGA
This sequence comes from Magnolia sinica, assembly GCF_029962835.1. Classification (NCBI taxonomy): domain Eukaryota; kingdom Viridiplantae; phylum Streptophyta; class Magnoliopsida; order Magnoliales; family Magnoliaceae; genus Magnolia; species Magnolia sinica. The sequence goes on along the minus strand of NC_080583.1, from coordinate 10,851,305 downwards.
ATTAAATAAATATATAAAATAATAAAAAATTATCCACCATCTTATGGTAAGCTTTCAATATTCCCCACTACTTATTGTGGTGTAGTCCACTTGAGCCTCCAATTTACCTCTTTTTTTGGCTCATGCCCTAAAATTATTTGTAAAAATCATGTCTTTAGGTACCCAATTTGCAAATTCCCTGTGAAAGGATATTATGATGCCCAGGGCTATGTGGAGCCCAGAAAGATGTACATGAAACTCCTCTCCGTCCATCTGATTTGTAAGTTCACAATAGGACATGATTTTAAATTTTAGAAATATCCAAAACTCGTGTGAGCCATATCACACGAAACAGTAGGGATTGAATGCCTAGGGTGACAAGAGTTTTGTATCAGTACGATATTTAATCTATATTGTTTTTGGGTCCGTATCCTTATTATCATCTGAAGAAATGGACGGAAGGTGTAGATCTAAGAAATACATCTGCGTGGGCCCACATAAATTCACACTTCAAGAAATTTCTTGCTACTTGTGCGGTGCACGAGCGAGCGGACTAAGTGAGACCCCAGCCTCACCCAAGATGGTGCAGCCCGTACCACCAGGCTCATCTTGATGTGTGTATTCTGTATCTACTCTTTCCATCCGTATTTTCGGATCATTTTATAGCATGATACTAAAAACTAAGAAGATTCAATTATCAGGTGGACCATACTCTAGGAAACAGTGGTGATTGAACACCTTACCATTAAAAACTTCTTAAGGCTCAACTTAATGTTTTGCTAGTTTTTATTTGCCATCCAATCTGTTGGTAAGTTCACATAAGCATAGATGAAGAGTAAAAACAAATATAGGCTTAATCCAACACTTTTGTGGCCCATTAATGGTCAATCGCCACTGTTTCCTATGGTATGGTCCACCTAATATTTGGATCTGCTTAAATTTTCAGATCATGTCCTAAAGTGATCTAGAAAATCCCATAAACAAGAGTGGATACATAATACACATGTCAAGTTGAGCACCATGGTAAGGGTTGCACCATCATAGGTGATGCAGGGTCTCACCTAATCTGCTTTGGTGGTGAAGCGCGCAAGTCAGAGAAGAAAACGGAAAATGTTGACATGTGAAACTTCTTAGGACCCATGATGTACGGTCTTAATCAAGATGACATTTGTGTTTTCCCTTCATCTAAGTATGTGTGACCTTATGAAGAGGTTTTTTTTTTTGTTTTTTTTTTTTTTTTTTGGGGGGGGCGGGCAACACTCCATGTTAGCCACCCCCGCTAGGGATCGGTACCAAGACCTCAAGTGTTGAAACGAGGTATCACCACTCAGTCTGCCAGTTGATTATGAAGAGGTTGTATGGCAAATAAATCTCACAATGTACCTTAGAAAGGTTTCAATGGTAGTAGCTCAATCCCCACTACTTTTTGCGGTGTGGTCTACTTGAGCTTTTGATGTGCCTCATTTTTGGGCTCATGCTTTATAATGATATATAAAAATTAATGGATAGTGTGGATATAAAACATAAATCATTGTGGCGCTTAAAGAAGTTCCACACATTAAAAGTCATGTTGTGTCGCATGTTGATTTGGGAGTTGGTAGGCAATGTTAGCCACCCCCGTTGGGGATCGATACCAAGACCTCAAGTGTTGAAACGAGGTATCTCCACTCAGTCTGCCAATTGATTATGAAGACGTTATATGGCAAATAAATCTCACAATGGACCCTAGAAAGGTTTCAATGGTAGTAGTTCAATCCCCACTACTTTTTGTGGTGTGGTCTACTTGAGCTTTGGATGTGTATTGGGCTCATGCTTTATAATGATATATCAAAATTAATGGATGGTGTGGATCTAAAACATAAATCATTGTGGGGCTTAAAGAAGTTCCACATGTTAAAAGTCATGTTGTGTCCCATGTTGATTTGAGAGAAAGATTCGGCGTATCTTGTTAGCTTGAGTCATTGGCCAGGACATGGACCAATGAGAAGCCACACCACTCTATCTAAAGGGTAATCTTATCATTTTTTTGAAGTTGATAGGGATATTTTGGTTAAAATTCAACAAAAAAAAAAATTATAAAGGGATAACTTACCGCATTCCACGGTAAGTTTTAAGACAAGTTACAATGGGAAAAAAAATCCTTAAATTTTAAGTGATTTTTCCATCAAGTATTGATTATCTTTTGGTTACCAAACGGTCAGAATTACCAAAATCACTTAAAAATAGCATTTTTTTAAGTAATAAGTTACAAAATTAAGTTTTACCAAATGCACCCTTAAGTAGAAAAAGTAACTTAATTACTTAACATAAGTTAAAAAGTATAACGTCCCAGATTTTCACTATTTTGGATTTTCAAAAATCCTTAAAAATTTTCACTATAATTAGCTCACGTTGTCACTGACTGACCCTTAACGCTCGAGGTGAGCTTATATACGGGGGTACCGGTAAAGAATTGCATAAATCCAATTAATCAACCGTAGGAAGCCAACGAAGCTACCCAATCACTTAAATATCAAGTTTAACCTTGTAATTTATTCACATATGGTGCAAATCCAGCCGATCTATCACTAACTAATCAAGACAACCACAACTAAATAAAAACCTACAAAAAGTTGAGACAATTAGGGGTCGAATCGTAATTAACAAACCAAACTGACCCAGTTACTCGTTTAGCATAAGAACCGATGGTTTAGGGTAATTATAATCGAATCACCATTTTCGCTAGTTGCAAATATGTCACACTATGAACTTAGCTAATCCAAACCCTAATCATTGCACACAACAAATATCATTACCCAATTCATTTTAGAAATACCATGATTATCGAAATAAGCTCTAAACCACTCATTACTAGGCCAATAAACCCGAGACTTTAGAAAGACACTCGTCTTGCTAGGCTTGACGTCCATCGTGGATATTGAGCGAGGATGGTGTCTAGGATTGCTCAACTTAAGCCCATAAGCCAAATGCATGGGATGTGCGAATGCCTTAAGTGAAAGCCTAGAATTTAAGTAAAACCAGTCTCTTTGCTCTTTGGCGAAGTTGTAACTTTCGAACTGTCAATTCATAGCAAAATTCGAGATACCGACTAAAGATGTTTTCTCACACATCTGTATAGCCACAGCCTCTATTGATCATCGGTGGTCGTCGATCTATGTTAGGACCTTCTTAGTTAATCGGCATGCCCGATCATCATATGTTTGTGTCCAAACATAAATCGCCTTACGGGATACATATCCCATGACTTAGATTGACCCATATGCCTTCCGTTAGGTCTCATTAGTAGGAAACTGTAGCGTCCCGATTTCATATATCCAGTTTTACACACACTTAGACATATATATCCACCTCACGAGGAATACGGTGAAAGATTAAACTAAATAAATCAATGTAAATGGTACAAGTAATTAAATTTCGAAGACAAAATTTTATTTAAAGGGGGTAAATTGTAACACTCCGAACTTTTCAAGACCCGAGTATTGAAAGTTCTCGAGTGTTACTAAGAAATTTAATTTATTATGTACATGTGTACAATACGAATTTAACTATTATAACCTTACACTTATTCTCCAATATGTATCTGACCATTGGGAATAATCTTCATCCATAGATCAAGTCATCCGACCGTTGATTTTAAGACAGGACCGTCACATATCTAAGTATCCTAACCCATCCATAACAATAAACCGTTCAGTTAAATATTCACTGCTAGATAGAGACATCTACCTGTCCACTTTGATTTTGGACCACCCGATCATAGTAAACTAACTACTTGACCTTTTCATCCGCTCATATACATATTAAATTGAGATTTCGATCCATTCATCTCGTTACCACTTATGCATATGCTTAACCCACCATTAAAACTACAATCTGAAAACTTACACATGTGAACAAGTTACTTAAATCTAACGGTACACATGTTTTACCTCTTGATCATTTTAAAAACCCGCTTTATGTCCATCCATTTATGAAACTGACCATACATCCACCTACATATATGGTCAAAGTGTTAACCATCAAGTTCTCTTATTTTTAGCACATCATCTGACCATCTGTCATCTTTAGATCCGTCAAACGGGCCACGCGAATATTGTGGTAAACCGATCATCATGAAGATCTTAAGTTATATGTCCAAACTATCGGGTAATATTTCAACTATATGTATACAGCTGCCACTATGAAACACAGAGTGTGTTAGCTATAAAAAGAGCATCTTTGTCATCCTTGAGAGATCAAGGTCCAAACTTAACTAGTTGAAAGATCTTGGAAAATAATGATTAGTGGTGAGATTTCATCTCATTTGGATGGTGCAAGTAGGAAGAACAGATGATAGAAGTTGGGTTAATGGAGAAGGGCAAGATTTTAATTATAAACTCACAACTTAGATACACTGCAGCGTGAGTTTTGTGAAAATCACGTAGATTTTTACATGTGAGTGTGGCCCCCCTAAGGCTCAAATCGACTTTATATTTGAGCCTATAGCAGAACATGATCCTACAACATTAATGAACAGAGTGAAATTCTCGAGGAAACATCACAGTGGACCCTACCTCATCACATGTGTGTAATGTGTAAAATTGCATTTTTACACATCCAGCTAGGGCTGAAAGTCGGGCGGGTTGGGTCGGGTTGTGCTCAACCCTAGCCCAACCCAAGGCTCCTATGCCTCAACCCTAACGCAACCCAACCCAACCTCGGGTTGGGAATTCTCAACCCAAATGGTCTCGGTCGGGTTGGTCGGGCGAATACATGCTAATATTTTTATTATTTCATTAGTCTATTATATTTATATACAGGTCTTATTTTTTGTACCTTTGATTTTATTAATTATATATGTAATTATTTATCATAAAGAACATTTTTTAAAAAAATAAACAAGTTAAAATATACAACAACCACTCCTTTAAAAGTCGTGTTGTGTAGCATGCAATCTATTTGGGAGAGAGAAATTCAACGTATCTTGTTAGCTTGGGTCATCGGAAATAATGTGGGCTAATGAGACTCGACGGCACTGGAATTTCTCATGCCTTCGATCTACACTCAATTATATATCGATCAGGTTCGGGTTTGGTCGGGCAACCCAAGACTTTAACCCAAGCCCAACCCAAGTTTTATCGGGTTGGTGTTTATATAACCCAAGCCTGAGACGAAACACAATAAACCCTGCCCGAGCCCAACCCAATGTCGGATCGGTCGGGTTGAACCCGCCCGACTTTCAGCCCTACGTCCAGCGTCCGCAACAACTAAACCCGATCATAACTCACCTTCATTGAAACAGAAACTACAGACTCCGATGCAATCTGCACTGTCCAAACTCCACCCAAGTAAATTCTAAAACCAACGTGGAACCTCGGAGAGATGAGAAAATCACACGTGTTGCAGAATCGTCGGAGATGGAAGGATCGTTGCAATCCCGTGCAAGAAACCACCACCAATCGTGAAGGTGAAAGATAGAGCCGATTTTCTTGTAAACATTTGTGACAGGAAAACCTTAAAAACCAAAAGCTATAAAGGTACACTCCCCAAGTATAGGGTTGTGATGTAGTAATAAACTCGGTGAGCCCGAGGTCGAATCCCAAGGATTGAAACGTTACCTGAAACTAGGTAGAAATAGAACTAGCCTAAGATGAAATCTAAATTCAATATAAAGTGATGAATAATGGTGAGAGATTAATCTAAAACTTGAGAGAAATCGGAGATAAGAAACTAGGGATTCGGAGGATCCACTTGTAAAGATCGGAGATCTTATGCACCTTAAAATCATGAAAATTCAAACTGAACTTCCTCTGATATAATTTTAAGGAGATGAAAGGTATATGAATTAGAGTGGATTCCATCACCAAACCATGCCCAGGAGATAAAGTCAACAGAATTAAACTAATTACCAACCAATCAGATGATTATGAAGATTAGGAAGGGTACCGACATCCAACCATCCCAGGAGACGATGGCGAACAACAGGGCTTCTTGACGTCATAATCAAATTAAGAAAAAAGAAATACTCAAAGCCATTGCAAACCCATTGTAATTTCAGTCACAACAGGCCATTAAAAACTAAAAATATTCCCATAATAAAATTAAATCAAAAATCCATTCAATCTAAACAAAAGGCACAAGCAAATAGTTCTCCCATCACGCTACAAGCTTCACCTCTTAGCCCTACCTAAGAGGTTTAGCCCAGCATAATTTTGATTAACTAAATCTCAAAAGAAAAGAAAAGGAAAAAAAACAAAAACAAAAAAACAAACTCTGTCCTGTGCTTCACGCCCAATCTCCCAGATCCCTTTTCCCTCTCTCACATCTTTCTTTTATAAGCTAAAAGGACGTCGACTCGGAGAGAGCGGAAGCTCCTTACGCACGTTGCTGGAGTTGGAACCGTCCTTTCTTCGCAGTCCGAATCGTAGCAGGAATAGATTTCTTACGCTGTTTTTTCGGTGGGGCCCATTCTTGAATTCAAACAGGAGATCCACTCCGTTCACTAGGTTCTCCTCCAAATTTCGACCGGAGATGGTCGGTTTGGACTTGCATTCACGTGGCCCATGGGATATTTTACGCCACCATCCAACCTGCGTTTGAACAGTCGAGAACCCATACTCGCTCCCTTTTGAAATTCCATCACCTAGTTCTTGGTGAAGATAAACCACGTGAGTCACATGGACGGTCTGGATCAGTGATCAGACTGATGGGCAGGGCCCACTGTAAAAACCCAGTGGATGGCACGTCCATCACTGGACTTTCGCATGGCTCTATTTGGAAAGTTTGTAAAAAATAGGTGGAGCCCACTTCTGATGGTATTTTCGAAGATCTACTCCGCTCATCATTTTCTTAATAAAGTATAAGCCCATGGGTCAAAGTATGAAGTAGATCTAAACTCTAGGTGGGCCACACAATCAACCTGTGATGAGTCGATACCGAACGTTAAAGCAAACTTCTAGCTTACGTGCATGCATGCATATGGATTTCGTTATATTTACAGAATTGCCACTCTGCCTTCTAGAAACGTCCGTTGTTCGTTCCTCCCTACTGCATCATCCAAAAGAAGTGAAATTTGGTAAATATCCACCATTTTTCGTGCTCTTTCCATCAGTTCAGTTTGGGTCCAGATCTCCCAAGGATGTCCAAGATGCTTTCTTAATGGTTATTGTCCTCTGATCTCTCTGTTGGGCCACTTCCACGAGGATCTAATGGCTGAAATTTGACGTGTACGGTTAATTTATGGTCCTCAGGCCATGTATGAAGTTTCGAGTCGAGTGGATGGTGGAAACCCTGTGATCTTGCATTCGACTAACTTTCGTGCCACTTAAGCTTCCGATGCAATCTGCACTGTCCAAACTCCACCCAAGTAAATTCTAAAACCAACGTGGAACCTCGGAGAGATGAGAAAATCACACGTGTTGCAGAATCGTCGGAGATGGAAGGATCGTTGCAATCCCGTGCAAGAAACCACCACCAATCGTGAAGGTGAAAGATAGAGCCGATTTTCTTGTAAACATTTGTGACAGGAAAACCTTAAAAACCAAAAGCTATAAAGGTAGTGGACCCACTAATGCCTACAACAATGAATCTGGATTCGGAGAAGCAATTTCCGCCAGGAGTTTTGTCGAGATCATCGGACAGCTTGCGAAGGAGGCACTAACGTAGACTTAAAGTCTTTCTGCCCAAACCACCTAACAAAGCCATCTGAACCTTTGATTTTATTGGCCAATTCGAATTGCTTGGAAGAAATGGCTCGAGGAGAGAAGGGCAGGAGCAAAATCTACCATTGAAGCACCTATCATCTTCTTCGTTCAATGGCCGATTCCAACTCGTATGTTGCTCACCTCGAAGAGATCTGAACCGACCGAAGGATGGCCCACCCAAAACTGACTCAACTTCCGCAATTAGGAGGGGAGAGTCCTATGAAAGCTAAGCCAGCATTGTTCGTTCTCACACGCTGCATTCAGCGTACGTTTGATGCAAGAACATCCTAGAAGCATAGAAATACTATTAAAAAAAATACACGCCCTCCGCTGGAGGTAGCATGCAGCAAAAAAAAACAGAGACAAAGAAACGAGAGAGAGAGAGAGAGAGAGAGAGAGAGAGAAACTAGAGAGAAAGAAATGAGAAAGAGAGAGCGAGAGTTGCCAATTGCAGGGGAGAAGAGCTGTAGGGGTTACATCCAAATCCAAGCTTTGTGGTAGCAACTGGTAGGTAAGTATGTTACTCGTAAGCTACTTGCAAAAATCCATCTATGCGTTAGTCTTAAACAGCAACTATCTGTTGAAAAACTGAGTCAATCCGAGTCTACTCAACAGGGGGACTTGCTAAACCAAAGTTTGGTCGGATTAAGAATAACTACAAGTCAAAATGTACTTATACCTATTTTGATTTGAAGTCGATACCAACCTCAAATCATAGCCTAAGATTGATCGTAACCATATAATCCGTGTAATAAAATATCCTAACTTGAATAATCACGTTAAATTATGCTAGACTTGGGACACGACAATAAAAATCTAGCAACACTAAGGAGAAATCGAGTTTAAAAGGTGAGAGATTCCTTTCAACTTACATTAATTTGATTTGATATGATTTACCTTATTTTTACATGCTTCCATATAACTGTGAATCCTCCATGCAATTAAGTGATTTAACATTACCAATTATTTATCATTTGGGAATTATGGTTAATGTATGATTTTAAGTATGCATGATCTTTATAAATTTATTTGGGGTGATGGATACAAGCCATGCCCTTTGTCGAATTTGAGAGTGACGCATGCTTCCGCTATATATTGAGTTGGCCTTTTGCTCTCTCCTTATTCTTCTTGAGATAGCCTATTTGTTACTCTTCTCTTTTATTGAGATAGCTTTATGCTACTCTTCTCCTTTATTATGTCGGCCTTATGATACCTCCTTTTATGGCTTGGGCATGTATCTTGGAATTCCAAAACTCTCATGATTCAGTTTATTTTCCTTTGGTGCAAGTGATATATTAGAGGTCTCATAACTAATGATTCAAATATTTTATCATGGACGTAATATGCTCTGGGTAGAGACCTTCTTGCTCGATGCGTAATTTCATTGGTTTGAGTAATGGTGTACAAATCGATGCAAGTAATTCGCAATGCGTGTTACATCACTTTTGAAATTGGATGTCATAAATAGTTATTCCATGAATAAATCGTGTCACGTAATTCATCTGACTCATGTATTATGCCGCCTCGAGGTATTCACGTAAATCTACGGTAACGTTAGACACACCGACGAATCTTCGTAGTTATGGAATACGGGGTGAGTCGAATTTTCTATATGAATTATATTTCACATTGTAATAATCACTATGTATGATGAGTCACACACTCTCTGTTAGGCATACATTCATATATATATATATATATATATATAGTGGTTGTGTTTACTGATACCTCTCGTATTGGTGGAGTACGAGACGTATCAGAACCCTTACATTACTTTTATAAATCTCTTGAATTATTATTAATCTTAAAGGATAACTATTACTATGAGTAGGGCATTAACCCTCTCCAACCGTACAGATGTTGCAGGTGAAATACAGGTTGACAATACGGACGATGATCATTCTGTAAAATATACGTCTGAATAAAGAAGAAGAATGGCATTGAAATCTATTTATTTATTTTTCAGTGATTACTTTAAGATGATGTAATAAGCTCCCATTAAGAGGGCATTTGAATATTAGTTAGATATTTTTTACTCTAATGATAAATAGAGTTGATTTTATTCTCGTGAATGTTTACCTTTGTGAATATAACTAGATATGATTTATCTTTTAAAAATAATAATAATAATAAGGTGTCATTTCGAAGCATCCAATTTGTATATTATTAACACCCGGAATTCTCAAGCATGAGTATGTACTCGAGCCGTAAAAATTCGGGATGTTACAGAAACAACCTCCTTTATGTTAGAATAATGAACAAAGGATAATTGGGGCCATTTGTACACTTTCTGGCACTATTAATACTCACCCCCTCTCCCCATACGAATTTCGAGCCCTAGCTTTGAAGAGAAAAGAGAAAGGGGAGAAAGGAAAAGAGAGAGGGAGAGAGAGAGAGAGAGAGAGAGAGAGAGAGAGATAGAATGGAAGTGTAAGGATTTGAACACCTTCACCATCTCATCCCCTCTATAGCAATTTTTCCCTTCATCGATGTCAATTTGGCAATAATTAGACGTAATTATTGAGTCATACTTATAGGTTTAAGTATTGTAGCTAATTCCTTCCAAATCTTACAAGCTTGTGTGCTTTGCTTAGGTTCTTGACGATCTTTCCCTAATACTCTAACCCTACGAGAGCCGTGAGTTGGGCTAATCATCACAAGGTGAGAACCATTATTTCTAAGTTATCTTTTATCGACCCTTGAGGGTCTCATTCAATGATTGGTTGTTTGTAAATGAATTTATGCATACTAATATATTAACGTTTTGATTTTACTATAATATATGATATTAGTTGGATATGGATGCTCACATATTTGATGAAATGATGGTGGAATATGTTACTTTGTCGATGCTCACATACTTGATTTAATGCTTAAGTTATTATATTACTTTATGCATGCTCACATGTTTGATTTAATCCTTTAGTGAATGTAGTACCCAATGGATGCTCACATGTTTGATGAAATGCCTAAGTGATTGTGTAGTGGAACTTATGCTATAATTGCGTGATGTAGTGTTTAGTCTATAACGATACTTAGAATTACTACGATATTGGGTCAGTTAGCTAACCACCCGAACTAAAGGAGTGACCCGAGTTAGGGCGGCCACCATAGGCTTGTTTGATCAACCCGGGTTAAATACAGACGACTGATAGTAGCTGGACTACACAGGATGTCTGCACACAATGTCAATTACACTAGGGTTCTCTCAGGTCAATCAAATTAGTCCACTAATCGACTAATCATGTATGTTCAAAATGTATGATACAACTAAATTGAATTTAAGATACCATGTTCCCAATGGATTGGTCCATTCATAACTGTTAAAGTGATACAATCTCACTAAGACTCATGAGTTAGGCATGGTGGTATGGGACATCGTGTCCGAGCTATCGGCCTATGCTGGGGTGACGAGCATCCCCGTAATGACCATGAGCACTAATGGAGGTGATAAATTATTGTTTGAACGGCCCCCGTCAAATTACCCAATCGATGGTTCTATACCAGAGTACCATTTGAACAACCCGGGCGTGAATGGAATTGGGTGACAAGCCATTTCCTTTGTGATGATTTGATTTTATATTACAAGCACGCACCTTAGAACTTAGTGAACATACTTGATGTTTGGGTGACAACCCATACCGAGTTGATTCTCATACATTTGGGTATCATGTCGTACATTCGGAATCGTTAATTTGTGAGATAAACGGGTGATACTTAAATTTGGATCAATGGACACTGGTGAGGAGCCATTACATGTCGCAACAAACCACATGATCCAGATAAGGACTCATGATATAACGTCGATATTCTAGCTTCGCCAATCTAATGTATGAATTGGAATTAATAATCACTAGACTAATCATGTATACCCTATAATATGTTGTGATTTAGTGTTGAAGTCGCTTATAAAGGAATGTTGGTATTTGCGAAATAGGCATTGGAGTCGCTTGTGAGAGTGTTAGATTGTAAAGCGTATGCATCATTCCATAATCGCATTCGTTCATTTAACAAGAGTATTTGGGAAATGCTTGATGTCTTATTTATTATTAACTGCACTGATTGAGTCGATAACATATGTAATTTAAAACTAATGAAACTACTGAGTTAGCTACTCACTCCTACCTAGGACGATGTTTTAAAATACCAATCAGGCATTGTCGTTGATTTATGTTATATCAAGGCCTTTAGCAAGTAGGCTTGGATTAGCTTGTACTTTCAAAGCCTATTTGGTTTTTCAATTACCACGGTAGTTGGTTTTAAAGAGGTCATAATTACTTTTTAAATGTATTTGCAATGATTATCCGTATTCCTGTTGACTACTTTCACACGATTGTTTTTTAAAATTTTTCTGGTGTAATAGACATGAATTCACTAGCCGTGTGTTTGGGTAGATGGTGTATTAGTCATGTCATTCCGTTTTGCTCTTATGGTGTCCAGCACCTCAGCTCTACTACAAATGCAAAGCACTATTTGATTTCAACGGCAATCCTAATTAGAGATATGGATTGTAGTATGCCCCTCTCACTAGACCGATGGACAGTGGTTAATATCCTGTGGGACTCAATTTTTTGTACATATTTTATCGACGTCGTTGATCCAACCGTACCAATCATTTGATACGAATGTAGTAATCAGTGGGGGTCTTAGTTTGGTATCAACGTGGGATAATATCAAGATGATCTTTCATTCATATTACTATGGTCCACAACATATTTAGAAATGCTTCAAGTTTTAGAATCAGCACTATATGGTGGATCAATATATTTGGAAATGCATCAATTTTTTGGAATCAACACTATATGGTGGATCTTATTTAAACAGATGGGTAGTCTGACAAAATTGACACTGGAAGCAAGGTGGCCACTTACATTGGAATAAAATGTGGCCACATATGAGCTTACCTGTTCTCCCCAAGTTTGAATATCATTTTTTTTTTTGTTTTACTATCAGCTAATCCACACCTCATTACTGCAATGTAATGTATTGGACCACTAGAGTCCAATGTGTTTTTTCTAGGCCCTGCAAGAAAAAGTTCCCTATGATGTTAGTTGGATGTGGGATCAGCAACCCCCTATAGATGTTGTCTGATTGTATCCCTGAATTTATGAAAATATATGGTATACTTGAAGAAAGATACAAAATTTAATCCAAACGGACCCTTACAACTTAAAAACTTATAGGAGGCAAAATTGCTAGAAAACTTCATAGGTTAGGGGTGAGAGGTTACTTCCTTGTAAGTGATTTACAATTCGGGTGAAAGTTACGTGCACCTTAAAACTCATATGAGACAAAATTATGGAGAAACTTCATATGATGAGAGTGAGAAATCACTTCCTTATAAGTGGACAATTCGATGTATAAATCCTATGTAAAAACGTACCCAAAATAACCATTTTGAGCCCACCTCTAACCTACAATAAGGACTAATGAGCTTAAACTAAGGCCAACCAAATTACAAATAAGGCAAATATCTAGACTTAAACCTGATGTGCCTACAAATCTAAGCCTGAGCAAGGCGTTGATATCTGGAAGACTAGTTTGGGCTAGTCAAAACCCACTGTTGCCCTTAGCTAGTAGTGGGTTGAGTCAGCTAACCCAACTCACTTTCTAGTTCATTCAAGACTAGACTCACCAGGTATTGGTGGGGCTTGGATTGAACCCTACGTGGCCTACTTATAACAAGCTTAGGGCCTGTTTGGGAGCGTGGATTTGGAACCCTCTGGATTTGGAACCCCCTAGATTTGAAACCCCCTGGATATGGAATCCTCCCATTGTGTTTGGCACCCCAAATTTAGTATCCCCTCTAATCCAAAGTTAGCTATGCATAACATATTCATAGGAGTTTAAATTTAATTACTAAATCAACTTTAATATCTCTAATTAGTGTATATGTAATGTTTGACACAATTGTTGTAAAAAGCCCGTTAAAATATATACTTTGCCTACTAATGATGAAATTCCAAGTCTCGGATGGGCTACAAGCACAAGATCACATCCCATTGACTAACCAACGATTTTTAACCATTGATTTACATGGATAATGTTTGGACGGTGCATATCATCATATTAAAGTAACTATAGTGATGCAATTGATAATCTAATTGTTTTGGGATATCAATGGTAGGCCATGTGTCCAATAGATTAATAGCCTAGTGACACGCATGTTACATATGCAACTCTGGGAAGGATTTTGGATGTAATCCAAGCTTTCAACTTAGATTTCAAACCCCCTCTTTGAGTAGATTTGAAACCTCATGTTGATTTGGAGCCTCTACTACCCAAATGAAGTTTAGGTTTTACAGTCGGTTAGAAACCATAGAATTGCTTAGGGATTAAGAAATCATAAAATTTCCCGATTCAAATGACTCTTGCGATTGGTCTACGACTGTAAATTTCAAGCAAGAGCCTCAATGATTTTTTATTTTTTTTTTTAAAATGAAGAAGTTAGGCACCATTTTTTGCTCGCACTTACACAGTTTCTACTTTGCAAGAATTATCAATTTTTAGACAATTTAATGGAACTTCAGCAATATCACATTTAACCTTACTTTACAAGATTTAAAATCTTAGGTAGACAAAAAATTAAATGAATTGTACCTAGCCTTACTTTGCAGGGTTTGAACCCCGGGTAGGCAAAAATAATATATGCAGCACTTAGCCTTACTATGTAGGGTTTAGGACCCCGAGTAGACAAATATATAAATAATAATAATAATAATAATAAAGAAGGGAGAATGTAGGGAGGGGAGGAGGATTGCAAAAAAAAAAAAAAAAGAATAGTGTATGGAGTGGAATGTAGGTTGACTTGAGATGTGGAAAAAAAAAATTTAGATACTATTTTTTGCAAAAGGGACAGTCGGAAGTCCCTGATTCTAACCCTAGTCTTTTTTTCTTATTCTTTTTTTTTTGGGTTAGCTTGTTAGTATGCACCCATGTCAGTACACACTCCACTGTTAGCCACTCCCATTAGGGATCGATACCAAGACCTCAAGTGTTGAAACGAGGTATCTCCACTCAGTATACCAGTTGAGATATGGATCAGGGTGTTTCTAACCCTAGTCTTATCTTGTAGCAGCTTCGATGGCAGTCATCTCCTGAGTCATGCAGAATTTTAGCATCGTCAGAAATCTCAACCGGCCACCACAAGTGCACCTTGCACACCCAAAAGCCCAAGGAATCCTATACCCCGTAATTTTCTTTCCCACAACACTTTTAACTGCCCAAAGGCTTGCTGTTGTGTAGTTTATATAGACCTAGATAGGTGGCCCTTGAAGGACTGCCAATATGCTATAGGCTCACTTTTGCCTGTTGTTAGCCTTGAATGTCAGATAAAAAGGGCATATGAGCAAGGAGTTACTATTCTTTATAAGCGGCCCTTAAAGGGTCTCCTATCATTTTCTTTTCTCCATGCATCCACTAACATGTGCTGGGGATTTTCAGGATTTCGAGAGCCAGGATGTATGACCTTTATTTGCTTTTTGTTGGATTTAGCATCGGTCGATCGAACCTGGTAGTTGTCACTTAGAAGTGTAGGGAATCCTTTCAACTTAGTTTGTTCAAATTTCCCTATCTTCGAGTTTAGAAAATGTGGCCTGATCGAAGCTGCGCATAGCCTAAGCCTTTCGATAACTTAGACAATCGACCATTATCTTATTCAACCAGTTGCAGGCCCACCAATCCAATCCATCAATCATTTCCAAGTCAAATCAAGAAGCTTTTCTGCCGAATCATCTGAATTTTTAAGGCTTTCTAAAATCGTCGAAGATGGTTTTATTAGAGTAGCATATGTTCTGAGCCTCTAGAAGGTCTAAGTAGTTTGATTAGGATCAGATAGGCCGGGCCCACTGATCTTCCAATCTGGTCCATCAGTTATTTCTATAACTGACCAAAGCATATTCTATTCGACTCACATGGTCTTTCAAAGCGGTCTTAATTTGCTTCAAGACATTTTTATTGAAGCTTGACTAAAAGCTAAGGAGTAATCTATTCTCATTTCAGGTGTGGTATCTACATAAGCCCATCAAGAAAATGAGTCAAGTCAGGTGGGGCTTGGGCCAGATCAATTGTTTCAGAGGCTAGGCCCAAGGATAAATGACTCCGAGTCGATTGAATCCAATCCAAATCAGCATTTTAATTCAGGGCATATTCAATAGTTATAATTCTATCATATGTGTCTTTTTCAATTAGTCAGATGTGTCTTTTTCGTAATCGTATAAACACTTATAGCCTCGCAGAGAAAAGAGAGAGAATATCCATTATCGAACCAGTCCATCCCATGACCAAGATTATAAATATCCCTATTTCTTAATATGATTTATGAGTATGGGCCTAATACCAAGAATACTCCTCCAAACCTAGCATGCATTAGAGTAAATTTTAGGACCCAAATGGATTTAGAACGGATATATTTAATATGGACCCAAAATGTCCATAAGCTATCTTCTTCATATAGAATTTTCCAAAATTATTTGATAAGACAAGCTTAGTTAGAGATGTATAAAGGGATATTTCCCAGAATTTTAAGTCTTAATTGAAAATATGGGTTGACTCGACTGGACCAGTTGGGTTTGGTCCTAGTAGCAACCCTACCCATCACTAGGTCAAATGGGTGCATTTTGCAGTGATGTGGATCGTTCATCTACTGGGCCCGGGGTGAATGCCCCTATCAAACATGAACACAGCTCCAACAAAAATCGTTTTCAATGCAAAAGCCGCTTTTAATGAAGGCACGCTCAGTGGTACCGGTACCTAAAGGGCGAATGAGGGTCCCGTGATGTGCTCAGAGAATCCTACCCGTCCATACATGGGTCACCGCAGAAACCTCCAAGATGGGCCACAGCAAAGGGAACATACATTTAGAGATAACGCTCACCGTTGATTTGCATTGTGGGGGCCGCCATGCTGCGTGTATAGAATGAAGGCCGTTCAGACCCTTCATACAGTCCAGACAAAGGATCATACCAAAATTCAGGCTGTTTTGCATCTCAGGTGAGCCCCAGTGATATTCGAGGGTGGGGATCCCTCCCAACTTTTGGATAGGACTTAGTTTTAGTTCTCTGAGATTTATCCGTACCTAGCACCTATATTCATCCCTTTAAGAGAGTGACAATCTAACAAATGGGTTGGATGGAATGAATACATCAAGTGGGCCCCACATGCAGGGGCTAGTATATTTTACAAAGCAGAATTTAATAACTCAAATGGACCTTCCAAATTGCAGGGCCCATTGTTGATGGATCATCATACAAAAAATAAAACGATTGGAAAGAACCTGCCAATCAGTTGGTGGACCTGCCTGTCGTATTCATACCATTGAATACTTCTCTTTTCCTCCACCCACTAAATGCTCACCAATCGGCTAGTTTCATAACCAAATCAAGTGTACTTTTCAAATCATGATAGTTCTAAAATGCGGCCCACCAATTGGACGGTTTAAACCTGCCAGATTACAAAAGCTATTTCCATGGGCTCAATCAGATTATGGAGATAGTGAGATCAACTCAGTCCAGTCCCCTTTTACTTTAGGAATTATATGATGATATGCACAATATACTCGCGTTTTCAGTCTGTCCAGAACATCCATTTTGCTGGGCTCCACCATTGATGGACATTGCAACAAAATACTCCTGGTGGGACAATCCTAACTGTTTATCCTGCGGCCTGCAAATATAGATGGTTACGAGAAACGCGGCAACATACCGCATTCGAAAGAAAACCCATGATTAGCAGCTTCCAAAGATTGTTCCTTTCATACAATGTTGGGTTATCTCAATACTACAACACTTTCAAAATGCTGCTGGCTGGGCCTAGGCATACCCAACAGGGTTCAAAATCCCCCCCGACAGTAAGGGGCTTATGTAACAAAAGGCCATAGGGCTCTGTGACTTTTAATTGAATGAATAAACAGATGAAGTCAAGCATATAGAAGAAAAGGAGAAGAATTGAAAGAATGGTTTGGAACAAGAAATGGAAGAACCAGAACTGTATGGATTTACAAAGACTCATATGGATAGAAACTTAAAACGAGATAAGCATATATCATCACTTCAATTCAGAGTTTTGAGCTCTTAGTTACGACTATCACAAGCATACAGATGAACCTAGCTTGCATCAATTGCTAGTGTCCAATGATGGGTTGTCCAGTCTGCTGTCAGCAAGCTCGCACGCGTAATGGCCACTGCTACAAAACCATCTGCAATCTGGCGGTCAGCCCATTCTGAAAGAGAGGACAGCCCAGCCACTTCATGCAACTGACACAATCCCAACATGCTCCAAAAAGTAGCATGCTCCAAAAAGTTGCAAGTGGATTGAGAAATTGTGACATTAACTGTTCGAATCCCAACATGGGAAGTGAAAAAACGGCAATTCGGAATTGGTTAACAGATTGAAAGTCATGGGATGTGAATGCAACCTGAAATGATTTATGAGAATTGACAGAATGGAAGCAAACAAGGTAATGAAAGAACTTGTGTCATTGACAAAATATGATCTAGATCCAGAAATATGGTATCTCAAGCTGAGGAGAAATCTGTCATCTATGGCATGATGAAATCACAAAGCAGATCATATCTCTCTTCTTTAATGGATAAACAAAGTACAAAACTACAGCTAATATGGATAGGGTGTTTATTTGATGCTTTGGCAGATTGCAATGTTTGGTACCCAGGGACTCATGGGTTCGTTTGGATGCCCGAAAGTCAGGTTACAAGACAAAAGTCAGGACCCTTGTAAGTCGGATTACAAGAAAAGACTTTCAGGAAGTTGGGTCATTTTTTGGATGATAACACTAGAGTTAGATGGAAGTAGAACCTAGGTGGTAAGGAGAGGGAGTAACCACTAAGGTTTGTAGGTTATGAGGGAAGGAGAGGAAAGAAACCAAAAGAAGGTTCGTATTTTAGAGAACCCGTCACAACTTAAACAGAGATTACACCAGACCCCTCACCCTCTGTTTCCAACTTCCCTAATTTTGCGTAAGTGGCTTCTACCAGCTAAAAACGGAGATCACAGCAGACCCCTCACCCTCTGTTTCCAACTTTCCTATTTTTTGGGTAAGTGGCTTCTACCAGATAAAGACTTCCTCCACATGAAAATCAGCTAAGTTTGCAGAACCCCACATACAGGAAGTCAGTCCCAAGCATCCAATGAGGTGATTAATTCTACACCCACCATCCATTATATCAAACTAAACTGTCCAAATAGTTGACCGACTGTAGAGGGGTCATCATCACAAAATCAATAATCTCATTTTCTGATGCACAGACACTAGTTTGTCAAAAGGTTGGTTGCTTTTGATTAAATTGTCCAATACATGTCCACCAATCTACTAGCCAAGTAATCAAAGTAGTTTTAAATTCTAGTTTATGATCCATCTAAAGTGGGATGTACCGCTTGGACAGTTTAATTTGAGTTACTTGTATGTCACATACACCCCTTCTTTTTTCCTTTCTTTTTTTTCTTTTTTCTTTTTGCATTGACCATCACACCCTGTGAGGTATTGAGATTTTTCTATGATGGATGTGATATTCAGTATGCTAAAGATCATATGATCAAGATTACATGAAAAGTAAAAGAGATGGATATGTGGTGAGAACAGAAAACGCTAGAGGTTACTAATTCAAACATTCAATAACAAATCCCCACGAGAATACAACTATCACACTGTCAGTAACAAAACAACCAAATAATATCATCCGTGGTTGAGAGATACCTAATATATAACGGTTATAAGGGGACTCAAAAGAAGTTTCAAACCCTAATTGTCTCAAATACCGACCAAGAAAGAAGATTTCCCACTTAGTTCCCAAATGATGCGACATGCTACCTCAAAAACAATTCTGAAGGAAGATGGAGACAACAAAGAAAGGTTCTGCAGGATATTAACTTCAATGAGAAAAAATCAGATCCACAGTATTATCCAAGTTATTACCGGAATGGCCACTACCATTACCCTCACGATATGGGCTCTAACAGCTGTTGCTGTTACAGCCCCCACAATGGTCATTACAGTATCTTTTTTTATTTTATTTTAAAAAAAATAAATAAATAAATAAATAAAAACCGAAAAAACCTGTATTGGCCCCATCATGGACCATAACAGGGCGTTACGGCCTTTATGGGGGCTGTAACGGCCTTTATGGATCCTTTTTTACGGCCTTTCGACCCTGTAACATGTAACAGTTGACACCGTTTCCTTTACGTAACAGCCTTTACGGCCCCGTAACAGCCGTTACAGCATACCATGGTGTTATTGAATCATGTACATGCCAAAGATGCCAAAAGTAGGGATGTGATGCATTTGTGGGTTGCAATGGGCTGGATTCAGGTTACGACATGGCATATCAACACCGATATGGCCGATATAGACCGATACGCCCATAAAAGCCTAATTTTTAACCCCTTTTTTTTCACAATTTCACTCGTCTCCTCTTCTTCTTCTTTTTCATTTAAACCAAGAAAAAATCTTAAATTTTCATTTTAGGCTAGATTTAGACCTAGTTTGGGATCAAAACAAATGATTTGAATGGGATCCGACAAATCGAGGTGAAGTGGACCATTATAAGAAAAACATCTTATTATTCTCCTTTTTCTGATATTTTCCTCAATTCTTTGGCTTAAAATTTTTATTTTTATTTTAAAATAACAATACCAATATTCAAAACCATGGATACCATAGAAACATCCACTAGTAGGTGAAATTGGCATAAAATTGGAAAATTTTCCAAAAACACAAACTTCTCCTTTTTTTTCTTTTTTCTTTTTGTTCCGCAAGTGATTCTATCTCTCTTTTTTTAACAATAAATCACTCTTATTTTTAATTGAATCAAAGTTTAGATTTAGGGAAAAACTCGACTCAAAATAAATATGGGCTGGAACTCAAAAGTTCCGTAGAAACTTTTTTTTTTTTTTCCCCAAACGTTAGCATAGGTTGCAATGGAAGTCCAGGTCTATACGTGATTCTCATGCACTGACATGAACTTGTTGCGAAAAATTAACGTGTAAGTGAAAATTTGGGGATATTGGTGAAATCCTAATTTTTCTGTTTTTAAATTGGAAATGTGTTTTTCACTATTAATTAATCTGGAAATTTTATATATTAATGACTGTTGGTCAATCTATTGATTGGCCATAAAAATTTCATACCAATTTTTTCAACAACACATGATTATGCCCCTATAAAATTGAAACCTATGGTATGTAGTTGTTTTTTTCCAATGTTTTCATTCCTACATGTGTGATTATGTGTCTTTTAACAACCTTTCAAAAAAAAAAAAAAATCATGTCTTTTAACATCTCTCGAAGTTTCACTAAAAATTTCCACTTTCATTCCAAATGTTTCCCCAATGTTTCCTTCAGACAACGATATTTTTCCGAGTATCAATGATAATATTGGCAATACCGATACATGTTTCCATATCCCCGCTCATCGATACATGTAATGATACTGGTGCTTTCAACATAGCATACAACTAGGAGCAAGTGGTTGTGCAAAAATCATGCCAATCGGGTGTTCTAAGCTTCCAATCGATAGATTGAAAATGGGAGATCAAGATTGACTATAGAAACAAAATAGGCCCCATCATCATCTTGAAACATCAAGTAGATAAATCCAGCGTTCGAAATATCGATATCGCTACAAGTTCCATTGGCCGAGGATATAAAAACAATATCGATATCTCTGGTAATATCGTTGATAACCGGAAATGTCAGGAAACATTGGAGAAACCTCAGGGAAACAATGGAATTAAACTCCAAGGGATACTAAAATACACATATTTACATATTTAGAAAAAAAAAAATTAAAAATGTAAAAAGAATGCATGCATGATAAGTTTCCATCTAATGGGGGCATAAAAGCATGTGTTGACGTAAGAAACCAGTCCAACCATCCCATCGGTCCCATTTACCCATCCAACCATCCCATCTATCCATCCAACCATCTAACCTTCCATCCAACCATCCCATCTATCCATCCAACCATCTAACCTTCCATCCAAACATCCATCAATATTTAAGAATATCAACACCACATGATATTTTGTCGAGAAATCATCGACAACTAGAAAGGAAATGAAAGACAATGGTCTCGATATCGCCCATGTTGCGACAACAATAATATCGCAATATGATTAATATTATTGTCAACAATTTGAGCACTGATACAACCATGTGTCCATAAAAAATTTTGAAATGGATTTTTTAAATGAACAAATTTTTGGCAATAATGATACATTGGTGATATTACCAAAACATCGCCAATACACTAGCGATACAAGTGACACCTGAAATTTACATAGTCGAAAATATTGGCAATACCGATATATTGGCAATACAAGCAACACCCAAAATTTACACAATCAAAAATATTGGTGATACGTTGGTGATATCAATACGTTGGTGATACTTAGTGATACATCGCCAATACCTAGCATTTCTGGGGCTACCACTGTTATTGGTATCGCCGAGCTGGAGATACGAATAATATCAGAGATATTTCAATGATATCGGGGATACTTCGAACAATGGATAGATCCCACCTTGTATTTCTTATCATTTTAAAGTTGATTTGATCATTCTAACCATGTAAGTTATGGCTCGCAAACAATAGATGATTGTAACAAATTGGCCTAATTCAAAGGGTTAGGCTCATCTGACCAGCATGATTCTTACACCATGATTCAATCCTAGTTGTATGGTGAATGAAGAATTCAGATAGAAGATAGGTCACCCCATGTGACCTTTAAAAGGTTTGGTAATGTTGCTTACGTCCTCGTGTGTGTGTGTGTGTATGTGTGCATACATATGTATGTATGTGTAGGGCATGAGGTGACCCACTTTCATGGGGACGTTAGTAACATCACCAAACCTTTCAAAGGTCACACAGGGTGACCTATCGTCGTTCTGAACCATTCATTCATACATACAACTAGGAGCAGGCCATAGTGCAAAAATTATACTAATTGGGTGATCCAAAGCTTCCAATCAATAGCATGAAAATGGACAATCAAGATTGACCAGAGAAACGAAATGTCCAATCATCATCTTGAAACATCAACGATAGTTCATTCCCGTGTGACCTTTACAAGGTTTGGGCTTGGGGACATTGCTAACGTCCCCATGAAGGCAGGCAAGTTGGCAAAACCCAAGTGCATGTCATGAGAATGCTCGAAGCCAAAAGCTTCTAATCCACACTTTATCCACTAAAGCAAGCACATACTTGTTCTAAAGTACCTATTTATTCATATATGATTGAAATGTATGGGCAGGTTGGCTCAGACCAGGATCAACCCTAGTGCGACCTGTTTAATTAAATACCCAAGCCCAACATCAAAGCCAATAAACTCAGTTTGAGACCGGCTTTTAAACATGTCAGGTTTGTTGGCTCACAGAGCCACCCAACCTGTGTATTGAAGGGCATAGATGTATGAAACATATGGGAATGCAAATGGATTGCAGAGAAGTGAACCACCAACTGATATAAAGCTAAAATCTACATGTTGCAAAAGACAACATCTTTTGTTTCATGAACCATCAACAGGAAGCCATCTCCTCATAGAACTGAACCACTACAACTAAAATTGCACAACCTAAAACGCTGTCTCTACTAAAATATTTTCCATAGTATCAAAATGCCAATAATGATGAAAGATATCAATAATTTGTTGGGATGTGAAACTCAAACTAAGACTTTCTATTACCAGATTAAATCATATCATATTCGGAAAACAGAAAAAAAAAAATGCTTCAAAGAACTATTGATGGCCAGATTACCGATATTAATAATGATAGTTGAAAAACCAGGAGACATTCCGTTGATCATTTTTTTTTATATCAGATAATGGGGAAAGGCAATGGGATTAACTTTTTTAAGTGTATAGATTCCCATATGTATGAAAATCTACTTTAAATCGAAGAAACTAGGCTAGAAGCCTATTGGTGCAGGTAATAGGCTTCCCTCCCTCCCTCCCAAGTTAATATAGGAACAGGAGAAAGGATCTCCACATGGTCTTTATTGATATAGAAAAAGCTCACGATAGGGTCCCTAGAGAGTTAATTTGGTGGGCGGTGGGAAAGAAAGGGATTTCATGAGGATATGTTGACATTATTGAGGATACATATGAGAGAGCAATAACAAAAGTGACGACCACTAGTGGAGAAACAAATGGGTTCCCAATTACTATAGGTTTCCACAGAGTAGAAATGGATGTCTTCAAGGGAACTTTGGAGTAGCACCAAAAGGTATGTGCAGTGGCAACCAAGAACTGCGTCAATTAAGAGTGAGTTGGTACAAGTTGAAGGCTCTAAAAGAGAAGGGAAAGGCCCAAAAGGACATGCATTGAGGAGTAAGAAAAGACTAGATGACCTGTGCTCTAACTGAAGTTATGGCCCTTGATAGAGTGGAACCGCAGACAAGGATTCCTGAAGCCAACCCCGGTTAGTTGGGTTAAGCTTTAGATGGTGATGATGATAACAATGACGACGATGATGATGATGATAGTAGTAGTAGATTTCCCTGAATTGTCTCAACTGGCAACTAAAAGAAAATAAACAAATAAAGACAATGAAATATAGTCCACATACGATAAGAATAAGACTCTTTACATACCAGCTTCTAGACTGTTTACACAGCCCATGGAGTATAGAAGCCATACAGTTTGTTTAAGTCCAAAAACTTGCGATTCGTTTGTCCGTGACTCCAAGAATAGTGTCCAGACTCCAGTGGGACTTGTGAGGCCCACAGTCCATTCATGAAGTATAAATCCATCTGATGGACTCTGTGGGACCACAGACCAATTGGACTGTCATCTGTGGGCCCTACAGTCCAATTGAACAACCAGTCATAGCCTGATTTGTAATCAGGAAACAGTGGGACCCTGTGGACCCCCTTTGAAGAAGTGAAGGATCCTGCATCGTTTAATCTTCAGGATATATATATATATATATATATATATATATATATATATATATATATATATATATATATATATATATATATATATATAAACTATCAGATGTACCAGAAAACACCAGACAATGAAGATTTTAGCTATTAATATCAAGAAATTTTCTCATCCGTGCATCAAATGTTACTAATTCAAAGGTTATTGCTCAGTTTCTGGATTGTTAGCAAAGTTGTAAACCTTTCTTGTTTTGTATAGTTGTAAAGGTGTGGCTCTAGCCTTTTATTAATAATATTGTCAATGCTTTTTTAAAAAAAAATTGTCATCAGTGCATAAGGCAGTTGATAGACCTCAAGAACTTTGGCGACTTTTAAAATTCCATGAAAATTCAAATTTCAAAATACTTCAAATTTCCATGCCTTGACTGATCCAACATAGTTCATAATTCTCAAATCCTGAGCCAGACTCACAGCCTAAATTTTTTGAAAGTTTCTCACTTGTGTCAAATGCTAGAATTTTAGCATTTTCATCAACCCTGGTCCTCTGCAGTTCTTTGATGCTGTTGTGTTATTGGATACATGTTTTTCTAAAGAATGGTAAATGTATCCCAACAATATTCAGAAGTTGAGCTGTAGTCTGTTTGGCAGGACTACCGGATTCAGTCAATGTTCTCAAATAGATAATTTCTAGGTCGAAATTAATAACCCAATTAGATCTGGAGCTCAAATCTCAACGGGGAGGTAGACCTAATCAATGTCTTAAATATCAACGATATCAGCCGATATATCCCATGATATATCTTGTACCCCACCTGGGCAATACAAAACACACAGGTAGTGCCGATATATCCCACGTGTTCTATACGGTGAGCATTTTCAATTTCCAATCCCTTTTTTTGTTGAAATTATGTTGAATTAGTGTCAAATGTTTACATTGGCTCTTCATGTTTTGCATGAAAAATCATGGATTTGGAGCCTGATTTTGATATCCATTTGTTCTTCAATTGCTCCATGGTTTTTTCGAAAATTTCCTCCAACTAGCTGTCGATTGAGACTAATTTTGAAAGGAAACCTATTATTTGCACTTCGTTTTTGAGATGTTATGATTTAAAAGAGTGTATTAACGCCTTTTTTAACAATCCCTGAAGTTTCATTGAAAAATTCAACCATTTTCCCAATGTTTCCCAAAAAGTGTGATAAATTACTTGATAAAAACGATATATCCTGTGTGATAACCGATACGTATCTGTATCCCAAGGATGCAATGCGTAAGGCGATACCGATATTTCGAACACTGGAACTAATCAATACCTTATCCCAGGAGACCCAACTCAGTATTCTAGACTTTTGAAGGATACAAGTACAATAGTTGGACACTGAAGGATAGTCAAGGCAATGATAAATTGATGGTGAACCCAAATGATATATTTATACACTTGTTGATTTCACAAAACACCCTCAGATTATTCAATATTTCCCTGGACAACATGCGAAAGGCCAACTTATAGATTGACTGGAGCATCAGCACTCTGTATATAACATCCAGAGAATTTTCAGAGAATGGAAGACCGCAAGGATGCAAAAGAGGTGAAAACAGCAGAGAACAAGACCAAACATTTCTGGGATTTATGCTCAAGTAGGTCACAACTAAAATGAGTCCAAAAAGGATGGCTGAAAAGACTTGAACCGGCTGTTTAACATGTTTGTGGAAAAACAAATATCTCATCTATCAGAATGTGCCTGAGTTAAGGACCACAAAGGTTTAAAACTATGTTTGTGGCAAACCAAGATCAGGATTTCATGCAATTGAAGCAAAAACTAGAAGTGGATTTCAGTTTATTAATCCATAACTAAGAATATGAAATGCCCCCTTGAAGTCAACAAAAAGAAAGACACCTCATGATTCCGTTTAGTTGGTTTTTCCTAGCAAAACAAACCTGGCAGAATACACCTTTTGAGGGCAGCAAACAGCACCATAGGAAGCTTGGCTTCTCTGTCACATATAAAAATATGAATTGAAGATGAACATAACAAGTGTTAAAATACTACTAATTTTAGTCGAGCAAACAGTGGGCAAAGCCATATAGAAAAGGCTGCCTTGACAAAACGCAAGCACAATAGCACCAATACGAATCAACCAAAGATAACAGAAAGAAAAAGAAAAAAAAAAAAACAGAACTTACCCCAGATTAAAAATATGCCTCCTAGACTAGAGTAGCACCAAAAATATTAGGAGAACACACTTTTCTTACTTGCTGACATAAATAAAGCACTCGTGTTGCCCAACACCACTTCCAAGTGGGAACAGCATGCGTCTTAGGTCACACTGATAAAATGTTGACAGGTTGATGCATGCACGCCATCCAATCACCCATAGGAGATCCAAAGGCAGATCCCATGATTCCATTGCTGGACGATTGACGATCAGACCCATCTAATTGAGGATCAAGCCTATTCAATTGAAGATCATACCATTCGAGGATCCCGATGAAAATCTGAACCATATCAAAAATCGACATTGAACTGATTGAAGATCTAGACCATATCAACGTCATGATGAAAAATCTGAAGCAAGTCAAGGGTTTGATTGGACTATGGGGCCCATATATCTATAGGATGTCTCCAATGTTCAACCAGTTTCACTGTGGGGCCCTCAAGTCTGACCATACACCTTTTTTAGGTCATATATAGAAATCGTAAAAGAGCTAAATGTTGTACAGGCCTATAAGATGATAACCCACATGGGTGTATATAGGGAACAATGTTAGTTTCGTGACTCTTTCGTTTAGTTTCCATACTAGATTTGTTTGCTTCTTTTTATTACAATGAAAAAAAAAATGGTAACATGGTTAAGCCATTGGGATTTTAGCAAGGGCAATCTAGAAACTTCTTGGAGGATTGAGGTCTGTATAGAACTCTCTATGCCATACTTATGAACAATTTCATAATTAAATTTCTCTGAGTTTTCCCTAGTCAACGTTTCTGGAAGATTAGTTCTTCTTCCTTTGTTCTAGTAACAATACTCGAAGAGTGTGGTTATCCACCTAAGTTGCACAAACCTTCTACCCAGGTGCCACTCATGCTTTGTTTGGACTATCACTCCTTCCCAGTTGTTTGTACCTGCTACATTTTGAAACAGACACTTCCCTGCTCTCACACACCCGAATCTATTACTGCTTCACTTAACTAACACAATTATCTAGGCCTAAATATCAAATTTTTTGTTGCATTCAGTTGGAGGATTTGATCTCTCAAGTGGTAACGTAAGTCTTCACACTTCTTCATGAATTCAGTTCCCATCAAGTTTGCTGCATCACAGTTTTGTTTTGTGCAGAAAAGAAGAAAAACAATCATCTATACCATTTGTATGTCCCCATAGTAAGTTTTCTGAAGATCCATTCCACAATTCCAGTACCTTTTCCAAAGGTAATAAAAATGCATGGCTAGATAACATTGATGCATTTATTCTGAGGAGAGAAAAATGCCAGATACCCATCATTTAGATCCTTTGTTTTCATCTTCTGCTTTTGCACAAAATTGGTATATGCTCATCATTACAAAAAAGGGGGGAAAAAAGGAGAAGAAGAAATAAATGGAAGACTATAGCACACAAAGCAATTTCAATAGGCTAGTAGTTTGAAAATTGTCTGGTAATTGTAGAATATGGCATCAATCAGCTAGATGCATCATAACAGAATTAAATCGGCAAACCTAAATTATGAACGCATGTAACCAAAACAAAGTTACACTATTAATTAACGTTTGAAAAAAAAAAAAAAACTGCACAGAACATCAACCTTCCAATTAACCAGATTCAATGTAATGATGCCCAGTACAAACATTGGAAGCTTGACTCTTTGAATAGCAATATAATCAATGCAAGGGACAAAACTGAAATAAACTGTGCAAAGCCCTTGAACATGATGAACGACTATCATTGCTGAAAGAACTATCAAGGGTTACAGGCTCTCAGAGTAACTTAACAAGTGACCAGCTCCTAAGGTGACTGGTTCGTAAAAATGGCACAAATGGTTAACATATCCAGCTGCTCTTCATTTATTGATCTGGAATCACTTTGATTAGCCTTTGTTAAGAAACTCATTATGCAATAAATCCATTACAGAAAATTTTTGGTCAGTTTTCAAGACATTTTTCTTCAAAGGAAAAAGAAGCAATGGAACATGAAAAGTATGTCCTGGTAAAATTTCGAAAAAGTTTCAGTTCTATATTTCTCTTACATCAAGTTCCAAAAAGTCTCTATTTTCCTCATTCAATGAGTACCAAAGAACAGTTTGATTACTCCAAGCAAATCTTCAATCGAAATCCGATGGGTATGGTTTCCAACAAAGATCTAGTAAATCTGCCAAGTTTGGAGTATGTCCCTACTCCCTAGTAATGTTCCCCAGAGGTTTGAATATCATACTGGAAAAACTGCAAGTCGTTCTATCTGTCCCTAGTTAATCACATTCTTCAAGCTTCTTAATCTTCAGCTGACGAGCAATGTTGAGTTTCAGACAGCACACATAAAATATCAAAGTATTAGACATATCAGTTTCCGTGTTTAGAAGTGATGAGCCAAAAAATAATAGCAATTAATTGTAATGCAAAAATGGAGTATTTGGAATGCAATTTTTGTAAGAATAGAAATAGACAGTGTAAAAACTCAAGAAAAACTCAACTTGACTTGATCAGTTTTCGTCAAGACATGGAAAATAATAATAATAATAACAACAACAACAACTCGATTTGGTCATGACTCAGTCAAGACTTGTTCAAGACTCGGCTTACTGCTTGATCAACTTGATTCGAGTTGCTAGAATACAACAAAATTTGACTCAACTTGCCAGGACTACAATATTTAATATTACAGATTTTTCATGTTAAAGACTCAAAGAAACTCAACTGAGTTACTCAACAAGCTTCTGAGTCCAGTCGAGTTTTCGAGATTTAAAACTATGGTTATAGAAGCGCTTATTTGATTAAAATCAGCGGTCAAGAAATTCCTCAACGCAATGGGTTTTGTTACCTTTATCTTATTCAAAAGGATGGGGAGTGACCAGGATGTTGCCAGTAGAGCTAGAGCTGGGTGGACGAAGTGGAAATGTACCTTCGGGGTTTTGTGTGATAAAATGCATGCCTTGAAACTCAAGGAGAAATTTCTCTGTGACATCTATTCGACCAACTATGATGGGTGCTGGGCAATGAGGGCATCAAAAGCAAAAAAACTGAGCATTGCAAAGATGAGGTTGTTAAAATGTATGCATGGGAAGGCTAGGAATGACATAGTTTAGAATGAGGTGTCCGAAGCAACCCAGTAGCAGTCCCAATAGAAAAAAAATGATGATGAGCAGATTGAGAGGGTATGGTCATGTGCAATGAAGACCTGAGACAGCTCTTTTAAGAAGGGAAACAGAGTTGCAGGGCCCGAAATGAGAATCAGAGGAAAACCTAAAAGGGCATTGATTGAGGTTGAGAAGGGATATGAAGGCTTGTTCACTAACCTAGGGTAGGGACTTACATAAACCTGACCCCAAATAGTTGGGACAAGGCTATGATGATGATGAAGTTGTGATGCTAATGAATCTATCAGCAGCTAACAAGGAGCAAATCATACTGTTCTTTCTTGCTGAATATACTCAAACACAGGTCAGATGCAGCAGAATTTCAAAGATTACCAGTCCAATGCAACAAGTCAAGGAGTGCCCTGCTCACTCAGTACAAATGCTTGAAGAAGACTCTGTGCAGCATGCGTCTGCTCAGGTGTTCCAGATATTGTAATCGCAGTCTCTGTTGCTCCAGGTCTGGGTTCATTGATGGTAATTTTTGCACCAGAAATCTGAAATTGCCTTGATTGGTCAGTATCAAGGCATCAAGAAAACAAGGGCTTAGACGATCACAATCACCACAAGTCTTAGAACATACCTGGCGGATCTGTTTTAAACAGCCTCCATCCTCTCCATATATAGAAGGAACAACAGATCGGGGAACAACAACTTCTACAGTTGTGCTCGTGATAACAGCTGACTGGCTTCTGCTACATAGAAAACAATATATCCCAAGCATGTCAAGGATGAACAATTCAGGCTGTAATCCAAAAGATAACATAAGAACTGAAAGAACAGAAATGCACAAACCCTCCAAATCCACCAATTCTTCTCTGAGGACCTCCTGCATAATCAGGAACTCCAATTGGACCACCACCATCACTTATGCCCTGTGCATCAAAAATTCAAAAAACAAGTGATAAATTGTTGTGGGAACCGCATCGAGCAATTCTGCAATTCGATTTATAGGTATTGACCCAATAAAGAAGGCTATTCAATGAGGTGGAATAAAGTTTAAGTTACCAAAGTACTTTTTTTAAGGAATCAAATATTATTAAAGAAATGCCTGAAGGCAACCATACAGAGATGCTCAAACCTGAGAAAAAAGAAAAACAATCAACCAGCCCATTCTAAAACAGCCATCTTCGCCTTTCGGAAGACATCCGGGGCCAACCCACAAATATTCCAAAAGCAATGGTTATTCTGTTCACTCCAAAGAATCCAATGGGCAGCCTATCCAAGTATATAAATTGTTAAAAGAAAAAGCCTCAAAGAGACTAGAATTTAGACAACGGGAATCATACAAAACTTCCTGCTGTGAAGAGAACTGAACATACACATGGCCTCAACATTATTTTGTATGCATAATTATAGAGTGTGTGTGTGTGTGTGTGTGTGTGTGTGTGTGTGTGTGTGTGTGTATAACATTGATCAAATTAGAGAATAAACTGTACAAAGCAAGGATAATTAAGATGCACTCAAATGTAAGAAAATGACAAGACTCATTCATTAGCTCACTCATGTTTGCTTCTCTGTGGGTGTCTGCTGCATAAAAGGTAACCCAAGGCAGAGATGTCAAAAGTTTGTTGAAGGTGTCGACCAGCTCATACAATAGAGGGGATTTCCTTCACCTGATAGATGTTGGTTTTTCTTTTTCTTTTTTCTTCTTTTTCCTTTTTTGAAAGATGGTGATTTATTTATTAAACAAAAGCAAAAATGCCCTAATTACAATAAAATTAGAGATGGTGTTGAGGGGATGTCCCTAACAAAAAGGGAATTATCAAAGAAAAGAAAGAAGGTAGGAGAAGGATGGGGACAGCATTGCCCCGGGATGTAATACTGCATCATGCAATCAACTCCTTGATTTCAAGAGGGGCCAAATACTGTGTTACTGTAATGATGAGCAGTCATCCAACAAAGGCCCCCAAATCCCAAAGTATCTTCCCATATACAGCCTTTGAAATGGGGATTTCCAGTGCCGATGAAATCACCCTCCCTTTGGCCCTTTGGAAAACTGCATTTGCACTCTCTAAATTTGTTGTCGAAAATTTATGTTGTTCCTCTCTCTCCATAAGGACCATCAACTAGAAGGAAGAAAGCAGAGTGATGCAGGGGCATTTTCACACTGGGCTCGAGTGAGGCCGCCTGTTAGATGCAGGGGCACACTCGGGGTGGGTGACCCATGTGATTTGGAGCCCAAGGGGGTTCGGCCGAGGTCCTAACCCATAAGATGTGGGGCTTGGGCTACGAGATAAAGGGATTAATTCACCATGCTCTAACAGTTCAAGCTTTTATAGCAAGTGGTTAATTGTCCTGCGTCAAATAGAGCGGGAGGTCTCGTGTTCGAAACTCCTCACCAGGGATGATTAATGCAGGGGCATTTTCACACTGGGCTTGAGTGGGGTCGTCTGTTAGATGCAGGGGCACACTCGAGGTGGGTGACCCATGCGATTTGGGGCCCACGGGGGAGGTCTCGTGTTCGAGACTCCTTACCAGGGGTGATTAATGCGCATTTCACACCGGGCTCAAGTGGGGTAGCCCGTGGGATGCGGGGACACATTCGGGGTGGGTGGCCCATGTGATTTGAGGCCCACGAAGGGGGTTCGACCGAGGTCCTAACCCATGAGATGTGGGGCCTGGGCTATGAGATAAAGGGATTAATTCGCCATGCTCTAACAGTTCGAGCTTTTATAGCAAGTGGTTAATTGTCCTGCGTCAGAGAGGCACCATAGGATCTTCTTCCTTTGTCATTTAAGCCCCATTCCCATGCAGAAGCTACATTTTCATTTGCATTGCCAACTGTATTTGAAGATACCCATAAATTGCATCCACATACTGGAGGCAATGTTGCAAAGAATGAAGAGATCTTTACTGATTCCGCATCATCAAGACAAAGCATGCATTCCTTATAATCATATTTCTATTCCAGAGATGATCAGTGGTCAACATTTTATCCCAAGTGACTAACCATCCAGAAGCAACCAAAATCAGAGGACCGGGATAACAGCGCAACGCCACAAGCGAGCCAATGGGTCAATCTGAGCAACCCACCCTCCCCTCCAACAATGAGGATCCGATAATACGATTTCAGTAGCATATTAATTCTAGAATTGCTTGAAGTATAAGAACTACAATGAAATTGTAGAGAAAAGAAGAAGAATGGAGGGAATGTTGGAGAATAGCCAACAAGCACTCCGTCTTCTATGTTTTTTAATGGATACTTCACCTTCTTTAAATGCCTCAATCTTCGTCAAAAGGTTCTACCTTAATCCAGTTTCTTTGGATTCAAATAGGAAATTGGATAGGGTGAGGGACTAAGAAACTTCTTTTCTCTCAAGGATTTTGCACCCCGGTGCTCACAATCAGAAGGTTGTGTCATATTTATTAGCCCCTTAGGATGGCAAATTCTCTCTACCCACACTAGAGCCATCTTCCTTGTTTTCCACTTTCTCAAGATTTCTTTTGAGAATTTGCAGAATTTTTAATGGAAGGTGGTTAAGGTCTCCTATAGGGGATGCTCTATTACAATGGACTCAGAATTCAAGATGAAGAACTCTTGGGGAAGTGGGGTCTCTATTGATTAGTGTGGAGACACGTTGCAAAGTAATGGAATTACAAGGCTTCTCTAAAGGGTTGGTGAGATTCTAGATGGATGACATGTGACCAAATCTAGGTTGTTGATTCGAAGGTAAGATCGTAAGATGATAAATTGTGGTGTTGGGAAGGTCAATCAAGGTGAATTTAGGTGTTCAAGTAATTTTGGCTTGGATGCATGAGATACTGCAAAATGCATCGTTCAAATTTTTTTAAGCAAAATGCCAAAATCCAAGGGTGTCCAACCAGCAAGATCGTAATATTCACAAAACAAAGGATAAGCTCAGATAGTTCTGAAAAATAAAATGGAAGTTTGGGTCGAATTAAGTGGGTTTCAACCAATCTGGTCAAAGTTGGTTAGAGGAATCAAAATAAATGGAAATCAGGATTTAGATTTTCGTGGAAGATATAGATCTCATTTTCGATTTGTTCCTTGCATATAACTGCCTAATTTCCAGATTCTGCACTTTGTATTTCAAATTTTTTTTTATGAATAATGGAAACTTTACAAAGGAAAGCAAGAGGGAAAAAAGTAATGGAGAAGGGTGGGAAAGGCCAAAAGTTGGATAATCTAGATTTCAGTAGGCTATCAAGCGCACAAGCATAGTCACTTGAGAAACTCTTTACCGAAGAGGAAGTCAAAGCAAAGGTGGATTCACTATGAAGAGACAATGCATCAGGCCCAGATAGCTATACGATAGTTTTGTTTTTTTTTTCAGGTGGATTCACTAAGAAGACTTGGAAGGGATTTCTTGTGACAAGGATCGGACAAGAAGAAAAAGTTTCCTCTGTTGGAATGGGAGTGGGTTTGCAAGCCATATAATGAGGGAGCTAATATGAGAGACTTAGAAATAATTAATTTAGCATTTCTAGGAAAGTGGTAGTGGAGGTTTGATACAGAGGAAGACTCTGTGGAGAGAGACAATTGCAATAAATATGGGTGAAAGGTTAGGAGATGGAGGATTAGAGATTCCATGGAAAAACAAGAATTTGATCAAAGAGAATACCATTCAATTGTCTTATTCTATAGGCCTAAGCCTTATCTACAATGAGTGCCAGTCTTCACCATACTCTATGGAATCTCAAAATATGATTCCTACCTAGTCAAGATCTCCAAAATAGAAATATATATATATATATATATATATATATATATATATATATATGATTACTTATTTCCTAAGTAACATTGATTATGAAGGATCTCCAAAGTAGAAAAAATATTTAAATAAGAAAATCTAATAATACTCATTTCCTAGCACAAAATCTCTAAAATAAGAAAGCACTTAAACAAAAAATATATATAAGATTACTTATTTCCTAACATAGATTATGAAAGAAAAGGAAAATAGGGATAAGTTGAAAAAAAAGGAAAATGAGCCTTTTCTTGTGCACATGTGTGGGATAAGGATGGATTCTTCAAATGTTGATCAATTGGCTTATGTGACCATTTGGTTGCATGAAATCCTTATTATTATATGGAGTGTCTACATTGCCGACGGGGTTATACTTTTTTTCTTTCTGAGGTTTGCTAAGCCCAAGCGCATGTACTAGGCAGCCGCATGTGCATACTAGTGTGCATACTAAACATTGACGATACATTAATATATTAAAAGAGCGTTACAACATACAAAGTGGCCCTCTAATCACTCAAGATTTGGGCCCATCTAAATTATTTAAAATACCCTATCTAGGTCATCCATCATGAGTTTTGATCATGAACATGATCTGGCCTTAAATTCCTTTTTTTTTTTCTTTTTTTTTTTTGGTGGGGGGTGGTTGGCAAATTTATTTCAGTTGTCAATTTATTTCGTAAAATGCAGCCTAATTGATTGCTGTAGACTGGAGACCTAATTTCTTGGCCAAGTAATCTACATAGTGGGGCCCAAACGATGGATAGCTTGGATCTTGTACCTTATGTTGGCATGTAGACAATCTAACTTATACACATTGTCTAACTTATACGCGTGTGCAGTTAGCAGAGCTCTTAATGTTATAGACAATAAAATAAAATAAGGAAAAGGCAAATTGGGGATGCAAGTATTCGAAATAGTTTGACAGATTATAAAATCTTGGGCAAGTTTATTTCAGTTGTCCATTTGTTCCGTAAAATGCAGCCTACTCAATTGCTGGAGACTGAAGGCCTTTTATTTGGCCAAGTTATCTCCATAGTGGGGCCCAAATGCTGGATAGCTTTGATCTTTTACCCGTGTTCTATCTTGGCATGTGGATGGTCTAAGTTATACGCATGTTCACTTACCAGAGCTCTTAATATTATAATGTTTGAGTAGAAGACATTAAAAAAAAAAAAAAAAAAAGGAAAATATGACATTATTGCACTTCTGAAACATTCCTGCAAGAATATCATTTTTTTCCTTACAAAATGGAATATCTTTTATATCCTAGTACATTTTTTTTACATTTTATATCCTAGTACAAATGGACTCTCATATAATGTACTTTCTTGCTTCTTAATGTAACTTTTGCCATTCATCTAATAAAAAGAAAAGAAAGAAAAAAAAAAAAAAAAAAAAAAAACAGATGTATGTTTAGGTTCATGTCTCGAGGAAGGGGGAGGAGGGGACACGGGAAAAACATTCAGGAAAGGAAATGGATATCTCACTGGAATTAACTTGCTAAACCACATGGACGCTTATCCATTTAGAAAAAACAGATGTGCAAACTACTACAAACTTGGTCAATACAGACGAGATTCAGTATTTGGACACTCATAGTCCCATGCAAACAAGTAGCATTTTGCGTATCGTCAATAAGGATGAGTAGCACTGTGCAACTCAAACAAGTCAGAACAACACCCAAAAGTTCTCTAATTCAGGTCAGTACCTCTTCTCTAAATTGGGCCCCTGAATTATCTCATCTATAGGTCAATACCAAGCTGACAGACAATCAACTCAGTATCAAAAGATATTTTAAATCACAGAAAGATATTCCTTGGTAGTTTGCTTTCAATTTAGAGGAGATTCCACAGCTCCTCATCAAGTAACCAAATAGGGCTAAGAAATTAGGAATAGAAAAGCAATCAACTAACCCCGATCCAGGGCTCAATTCCTAGTTGCTTAGTGGAACATCAACTCTGGTAAAATAGTGGCAAAACACCAGAATGCACTTATACAAAAGTTTTTTTTTTTAAGGTCATAAAATAAATTTAAAAAATCAAAAAAAAAAAAAAAAAAAAAGAGCTCGGCTCACTCCATTTGCTTTTCTACCCAGAACAGATTGCCTTACTGACAATGCTCGTGAAGGCGGCGCTATTAAACAAAAAGAATATTTAATAAAGTCAACCAAAAAAAAAAAAGTATGATCCTGCAGTACAGGTACCTGAGGTGCCCATGGTGCTGAAGATGGCATTCTTTCAGAACTATGAGGGGGGAAGCCAGGTTTGTGAATACCGTGCGCAAAAGCAGATCGTTCATCACGGGGAGGGAAGCCTCCGACAACATCAAACTTGTGAAATGACGGGCCTAAACCAGGATATATTCGAGGGGGCGACGGATCCCGCCTTCCCATGTATGGTGCAAATGGAGGCGGTAATTGATCAGGAAAATCAAGATGTGGTAGATGGTTCATCGCGGGAAACTTATCACGGAAGAGATGTTGCCGCAACCTCAAAGTTATCTGCAACATAGCTTCTTGAACTGCCTCAAATTCCCCGATTACCTAGAGAGAATAGGGATTCAAATGTCATTCTGGCACTGTAATCACAACAAACTATAACATAATCAATTGACAACACACATAAGTCTGAACCTGAACGACTTCTTCATTATCTGAGGCACATTTTGGAATCCGATCCTTCCCCAATATACGAATGTGAGCTCCAGATAGTTTCCTCATTTCTGCTATTATGGCGCCACCCTTGCCAAGAAGACAACCAATATGATTCGAGGGGACAAGGAGTCTGGAGGATAGAACTTTATCAGGACTATCAGGAACAGGACTCACAACCCTGCTCTGCATACGAAGGACTGCCTCTTGTGCAGCAGAAATCCTATCATCTGGATGCTGCGCCAGTTAATTGTGTCAGTTTTCATAGTCATCTGAATTTTCACTCAAATAGAATAGACATAAATAACAATAATAATAAGATAAATTTGTGGAAGGCAACAACGAGTTGCCTGCACAACAGGGGTTCAGCCTTTTTAGTCAATCGAACTGTTGATATGAGGACCCCAAAACAGATGGAGGATGCCTGAGGGAGATACTCCCAAATTGGAGCATGGTAACCCTTTGAGATTTTGGCCTCGTCCACAGAATATGAACTGTTGCTTGATTTTGTCCTATCTATTTCTAGGAATAAAAAGGGTTTGAATCTTCTAATCATGGAAATTTGAGGCATCCCTCACCCATAGTGGGCTTTAAGATCAACAATTTTGATTCCCTGAGGATGGATCCCACGTGCACAGAATCCTGCATATTGGTATTGCATACGATTGCTGAAGCAGGGATCTTATAGTTCATCAACAAGGAAAAGCTAAATAAAGATGAAAAGTAACTTGAAAAGTCCAGTCATATCAACGGTTGAAACACCGAAATGAAGAGTGCAAGCTCACAGAAGAATTACCGCTGGAGCAGATATGACTATGATGCGATCATCTGACTCAGGGACAGCATCAAGAATTTTGATATCAGAACCCGTTTCCTGTTGAAGTGTTTTAATTATGCTCCCTCCTTTTCCTATCACACCCCCGATCTTCTCATTCATGCACAATAACCGGAATGTGAGTATTTCTTCCACAGCATTCATCTGGCCAGAGAGAACATTTTCATGAAATTTAGGAGTAGATAAGGCAACACGTGGATGATAATCAGGAACAAGGTGGGGCCCAGCAGAATATGGTGTCGGTTGAACAGGGAAATGATAATTTGCAGGTGGGTAAAGTTCTGCCTGAGGAAGAGGAACAAAACGATGAGATGATGGCCCAGTGGGCTTGCTTGCAGGAAATGAATCACGATCACGAGGTGGATTCTCCAGAAGTTGTTGAGAAACTGATTGAAGAGCTTTCCTAACTGCATCTAACTCTCCTGTGATCTGAAATGAATATATCACAGAGAAAAGTTTAAAAAGTCAGAAAAGAAGCATGTGACATACATGAGCCAAGCTTCTATCTGGACTAATTAGTCCCTAGGACAGAAGATGGTTACTGCAGTAAAAGTTAAAGATAAGAGAAAACAATGGAGAGGAACAGGATCATGGT
Source organism: Magnolia sinica (assembly GCF_029962835.1). Lineage (NCBI taxonomy): Eukaryota > Viridiplantae > Streptophyta > Magnoliopsida > Magnoliales > Magnoliaceae > Magnolia > Magnolia sinica. The sequence goes on along the minus strand of NC_080583.1, from coordinate 10,812,610 downwards.
TGATGGTCTAAATAAAGCAGGCATGCTCAAAGTGCTGGTAAAAGCGACTGGTTTAGATAACTATTTCGTTAGAAATTAGGAGACACAAAAATAATGCATAAGTCTAAAATCCACGTGTTGCTTCAGACAAGTATTTTCGTGAGAGCATAAGAAAAACAGAAAGGTTAGAGGAAATATCAAACAATTGTAAACCACTCAGACATGGCAACCTGACATGTAAAGCGGACATCATAAAAATGCATCCAGTGGGCCCCACTTTTAGACAAGATGGACCAGAAATCAAGCAAGCCAACTCACCAATTGGGCCATGCATTTTTTTATTTTATTTTTTTGGAATGGTAGCCAAGTTTGTTTTTTTTCTTTATTTCTGAATGGTGGCTGTGCATGCATATCGAATGCGGATGGGCAACGCATGTATGTTGAATGCGAACAATTCTCAGTTTTTTTTTTTTACCGTTCACCATTTGGCATACAAGTGTAACCCACTTGATGAGTTAACTTGCCTGACTTTTGGGGCAAGTTATCCACACTACTGGAACCACCTGATGCATGTCTGGGGTGTGCACTATACATGCAAAGCTGGCATGTTTATCCGCATCTCAATGAACAAGTGGAGAGGTGTGTGGGCTTAGCAAAGCTCCAATTGCAACATCATATGTTATAAGAATAGGAAAGGAAGAAGAAGCACCCAGATCCAGTGACTTTTATGTTACCTGGACCAGTTCATCAGATGGTGAAGCACAAGAAGGAAGTTTGTCCCTAGGAAGGATCCGGATCTGGGCCCCACTTTCCGCCGCCATTTGCTTGATTACACTGCCACCCTTACCCAGAAGGCAACCAACTTGGGTTGAAAGCACAAGCAACCTCACGAAAACTGAAGAAGAAGGCTTCTTGGCTGCTTCCTCTCCTCCATCGGTGTCAGAATCTCCTTCGACTATCCTCTCAAAAACAAGTAACAAAGCCCTCTGTGCTGAAGATGAAGTGACCTTTCCAGATTGTAAAACCTCTAAGGGGGGCGATTCCTTATCTTCATTGTTCTCATCAGTTTCCTTGTTATCATCGCCGTCATCATCAGCAGTATTGTTTTCATCATCATCCTTGTTCTGATCATTGCTCATTTCTGCATCTTTATCAGAACCAGTAATCATAATGACTCTTTCATCACAACCAGGGATGGTTTCCTCGACTTTGACCTTTGCACCAGTTTCCTGGCGTATCTGCATTACAACGCTCCCACCTTTACCGATAACATTTCCAGATTTGGAAGCAGGACAAAGCACACGGAATACGGTAGAACCAGGGGATATTTTCAGTGGCTGATTCTTTGAATGAAAAGCTGCAGTCTTTTGCCACTTTGCCCTTCCATTCGGCTCCAGAGGGTTTCGATCAAAGGGTCTCTTAGAAGGTGTTATAGGAAAAGACATGTCTATAAGAAGATTATAATTACCCTATAAAGTTTGCCTCTGCACACAATCAATGAAAGAAAGAATGAGACGTAGCCAGACAGCAATATAAATGAGATGCCATGAACAACCAACACTCAATCGAGGGCAGTAAAAGACTATAAAGATGCAATAACAATTTGCAACATGATCTTGTACAACAGTCCGTCTTCATCCCATTTAAGAATAGTATTCAAAGATGGCTAGTTACGAGAGATTAACATAGCACGACGTCAGTCAAATGGTATTAAAAAACGGTTACGTGAATCAGTCCATTATGAAAAGCAGGTTGTTTAGGCCTATATCAGCCAATATGCCCTGTATTGACACCATCTTGGGGTCAATATGCCATTACAGGCTGATACAACCATAAAGGGCCCATTTTAAAATAATAATAATAATAATAATAACTCCTCTATAAAAAAAAAAAAAAAAACTTTTCTCCTTTTCCACTTCTTTATTCAACCATAACATTTTGTTTTCCCTTTGTATAGTTTTTTGCTTTCTTTTTTTAATAAAATTTTCACCCTTCAAACTATATATATATATATATATATATATATATATATTTGCTCCTTTTCCACTTCTTTATTCATGTCAAACATGAAGGAATCTTAGAAACTAAGTTTAAACTAGAGGTGGTATTATTTCGAGGATTAAAGTAGAAAATTGAGCAGGTTTGGATCGTACATATGTGTAGTGTGTTAGCACTTGTACGGATTGACAGCCACATCTTGCCTCCCAAGCTCATTTCTAGGGGGGAATAGAAGCGTCTTGATTTTCAAACCAGCGGAAGTGTAATAGTTGTATTTCCAATTGGAATGAGAAACCATTGTCATGTAAACATGCCCTAAAACTTCTGTGGGCAGTGTCCACCAATAGTGGATGCGCCAGTGTTATGTGCCCACCTAATCAACATGCTGACGTGGCAAGTAGAGCCATCTTAGTAGTTCCTTTCTTTACTCTAAAATAGGATGGTGTTTGTGTTAAGATAAGAGATTAGCTTAGTTGATAATATTTGTGTTAAAATCAGAGATTTGCTAGTGTTTGTGTTTATCTTACCATCTAGGTAAGATTATGTAGCTCTTTCCTAACTCTTTTTATGTAGTTCTCCATAGAAATAATGAAACGTAGATAAATTTTACCTTAAACCATATTTTTTACACAGAAGGACGTCATTCCCCTCTTTTTAAGTGGGCTGGATACAAGCTTCACCCCTGTCATTTGGTATCAAGGATTCAAGGTGGCCCTTCTTGGGCATGCCAAGGAGAGGCAACAAGAGAAGCCAAGTCTAATGGAGAGACGTGTGGAGCATCTGAAGGAAGCTTGGGATTAGATGAACACCAAGCACAAATTGATCCAATAGATGTTGGAACATCTCACCTTGTGGCTTCCTTTCACCACCAATGGAGAGCAATCTGGAGTTGGGGAATCTAGCATTGTAAATCCAAACGGGCAAAGTGACAGTCAGATACAATCGTGTTTCGCTCATATTGATTTTTCCCACTTTGATAGACACAACCAGTGTTCGAAATATCGATATTAGGTTACATATTGCACCCTTGGGATACAGATACATATCGGTTATCGCATGGGATATATCGGTTGTATCGCGTAATGTATCGTTGTTGTTGGAAACATGGCGAAACATTGGAAATCGGTCGAATTTTTCAATGAAATTTCAGTGATTATAAAAAAAGACATCAATACACACTTACAAATCAAAACATTACAAAAACAAGTGCACATGATAGGTTTTCTTTGTATGGGGTCATAATCTATGCATTGTCTACCTGAATTGATGCGAGTATATTCAAAGTTTATTCATATAATTTATAAATGTAAGAAGACGTGTGGAAACACAAGCAATACATTTAAGAGCAAAAGAAGAATCACTAAATCAGGTTACATACATGTTTGATTTTATGTTTGGATACAAAGATTGTAACCGATTTGCGAGAAATTTGGAAAATTTTAACTTTTTTTTTCAATTTTCCACAACTCGATCCTTCTCCTCCAAATCTCAAAATCAACGCTCCCAATCCATGATTTTTCATACAAAACAGGAAAAAACATGGATTTGTAACAATTCGACACTGATTTAACATGATTTATAGAAAAAATGATCGAAAATAAAAAATGCTCACCGGATCAAACATGTGGAATATATCTCACTACTTGTGCATTTTGTATCGCACAGGTGAGATACAAGAAATATCATGGGATATATCGGCTGATATCGTCGATATTTAAAACACTGGACGCAACCCATTGGAGTTCATTTACAAATCTAAGCAATTTTTCCGCTACCATTGAATAGCAGAAAATGAGAAAGTTCTCATTGCCTCATTCCACATGAATGGACCTGTGTCGGCATGGTTTCAACGGTCTAGCAGTATAAACCTTGACACCTAATAGAAGGAAATGACATAGGCCATGTTGGTCCATTTTGGGCCAATCGATTAGGAGAATCTTGACGTCATGTTGGTGAAATTATGGCAAGGAAAAGGGACCATCCAAAGCTATCAAGACGAATTTAAGGACCTTACCAACCACGTTGAAGGCGATGTTTCAACTAGCGCCCGTAGCGTAGCGGTAGCGTACGCTACGTAGCGTAGCGTGGCCGTAGCACTACGTAGCATCCCAAATAGCGTAAATCCCCTGTAGCATACATAGTGTACACTACAGCTATGTAGCACGTAGCGTCTGTGGCGTAAGCTACAATGTGTTTTTTTACTATTTTAGTTTTTTATTATTTTTTCAAGTTTTCTTTGTTTCTAATGTTAAGAAATGTGACACTTGTATTGTACTTGATACTTTTAACCTATGGGATTTTATTTTTTTTTCATAATTGTAACTTGTGGTTTCAATTAGACATTATTAATTAAAGTGGTTTGCTTATAAAGTTGTTGATGTGATAATTATTTGATTTGGCTTATATATGTGGATTGGCTTTTGATAAATGATAACTAATAACTTTTTTGAACATGCTTATAATTGATAAAATGAATCATCTTTTAGGCATTTTTATATTTTTTTTTATTCACTATTTATTATATTTGTCCTATTTTTAAATTAAAAATTAGAAGTATCGTGTAGCTTACGCTACATGCTATAGAGGGCTGAGCGCTGCGCATCACGCTACCGCTATTTAAAACACTGGTTGAAGATTGGTCGAAACAGGCTATAATGGGCACGTTCATTCAAGGGTTACATGTCAAGAAGTATTGATGTTTTGACCCTCTACTTTGCAGGAGGGAATGGGGTGGCTTGTCGGCAAGAGGAGAAGCTTGCACACTTAAGAAAGTCATTACAACCAACACCTAGTCATCTGCTAATGCAGACAGATTTGAGAGGATCTGTATGTAAAGGGTCAAATGTCGCACCCGCGCAATCCCATCCGAAAACTTGGCTTAGAGCAGTCACAACTTCTATTAAAAATATCACACCCGAAGTTATGAGGACCAGACGTAATCAAGGTCTTTGTTATTATTGCGATGAATGCTTCACACCGGGCCATCATTGTAAACAAAATGCAGATCTCATGATTGAGGAATCAGAACCACCCAATTTGTTGCCAGCGGAATCTGACCCTGATTCGACGATGGTAGTTTCCTGGCATGCCAAGTGAAGAGGCTACGTGGAACCTGTGGAGTGATCCTATTTTCATGCCATCAGAAAATGGGCAAATTTTAGATGGGTGCAATGTTACATGCCCAACCTAATCGACATACTAACGTGACGAGTAGAGCCTATCTTAGTAGTTCCTTTCATTACCCTTCTAAGATAGGATAGTATTTGTGTTAAGATAAGAGATTAGTTTACTTGATAGTATTTGTGTTTATCTTACCATCTAGGTAAGATTCTGTAGCTCTTCCCTGACTCCTTTTATGTAGTTCTCCGGAGAACTAATGGAATGTAGATGAATTTTACCTTAAACCGTGTTTTTCACACAAGAGGACGCCCTTCCCCTCTTTTTACGTGGGCTGGATAGGGCTTGGAACCTATCAGCCCGCATCTCCGACCATCCAAAAATGGTGGGTCAGAACCTTCACACATTACAGTGTGGACTTTCAAAAGTTCAAGTTGTGAAATGCCACTAGATTCCCGCCAATTATCCTTAAAACGGCACAGGACAGTGAAATTCACAGAGCACGTGCCAACTTGGCACGGATGTGCGAGATCCATTCCGTTCATCAGGTGGGACAACCATGAGCATGGCCGTTGGGCTGGCCCACCCATCAGACGGCCCAAAAAGCGTGTGTCGAATATAGACGTAGAGTCGCCCTTAATCAAGCCGCCGATTATTTTCACATGCATGTCCGCCACCTGATAAACGAACCAGCTGATTCTCGGACCAGCGCGGGTACGAGATGGGACACAACTGAAGAACGGCCGAGATCTTGCAGGAATCTCGCGATTCCGTTTTAAAATACGAAGAAAAACACGAGAAAGGAAGAAATGGAAGCTCTTACCTGCGGAAGGAAACGGATTTCATGAGCGGAAACCCTAGAAAGAGAGACCGCAACGAAGGCTGGCTTGAAACGAGACCGTCGGGTTTGGTACCCAAAAAAACATTTGTACTCTAGTGGAGTATTATTGTTCGTGCAGATGCACTTATAAATTGTACACGTAGTACTCGTTATATTTAAATCAAAACGGTCCAAATCATGTGAACCATTATAGATGGATGATTAAGCCTCGAATATATTGGAATAATATTATCGTTGGCAATTTGTTCGTGGATATCTAATGTGTCGTTTGGTTAGAAAAATAGGCAAGCTTATGAGTTCGACGGATATAATGTCACGTGAACCGAGCTCGACTCTACCTGGTACCGAGTCAAGCAGGCCTGTACTGATCCAATCTGGGTCTAGCCTGGACTAACCCCCACTGAGTCCAACCAAGTAAAAAGCACCGAGTCATTTCAAGTTGGTTCCGATTCGAATCTAAAGATGAGGGAGGGAGGAGAGAGAGAGAGAGAGAGAGGAGGAGGGTGGTGCGGTGGGTAGCTGCCTTGGAAGATGAGGGTGGGAGTAGAGACGAGAGAGAAGAGGGGAGGGTGGTGAGGGCGGTGGGTGATTGCCGGGCTTGGAAGAGGAGGATGAGGGAGGAAGAGAGAGTTTGGGATTTGATTGTGGTGGGATCGGGTGCAGCATATAGGCTTAAAGATAATTAAAAATTAAGATTTGTTTTTATTATATATATCCATGAATCCAAGTCGAGTTAAGTATGACCGGATCGGGTTTCGAGTCAAGTAATTGAGTAACTCAACTTGGTTTGAGTTCCGATTGAGGGAAGCCTACTCGATTCAGATCGACTCACTCATTCGGTTTATATTGAGTGGGTTCGAACGAGTCGAGTTAGTGCCCAGCTCTAATTATCACATGCCTGGCGGACAAGTAAAACCTGTGGGGCCCACCATGATATATGTGTCTTATCCGGCCGTTGTTTTATCAACTCATCTTAGGACATGAGCCTAAAAGCGAAGCATTTCCGAAGCTCAAGTGAACCACACCACAAGTAAAAAGGTGGAAATTGAATGTGTGTCTTTAAAAACTATTCGAGGGCCACAGAAGTTGAGGAACAAGCTAATATTTGGGTTTTACATTTTTTTCATATCTTTGTGATCTTATAAACAGATTGGATTACAGATAAACATCACTGTTGGCCCAAAGAAGGTTTTAACTGTGGACGTCATTATCAAATTGTTTCCTATTGTGCGGTCCATATAAGCTTTATATATGCTTTGATTTTGGGTTCAACTCCTAAAATGAGCTGATAAAATAGATGAACGGAGGGGATAAGACAAAAACATCACAGTGGGTCCCACAGAGTTTACTAAGGACCCTTCATGGTACTCGTACTGTCTTAGTACGCAATCCGCCTCCACTGATGACTGACTGGCTTGGCTTTTTATTTACCACGCGTAAGTTGTAAATGCAGCTGTAGAATTTGTCATGCTCTGCCACAATATCAAATGACTCTTTCTTTGAAGTTTTGGATCTAGCTAATGTTTATACTTTAGATTGATCCTAGCTAGTGGGAAAGGCTTTATATATAAACGGTTTGAATGACATATAAACATCACTAAACATCACTATAAGCCACGGAAGTTTTAAATGGTGGGAGTTGGGAGTTTCCATCTCCCCTGATTCATGTCATGTGGCCTGCTGAAGTTTTGGATCTGCCTTGGTTTTGGGCTCAGGTTCTAATATGAGCTGGAGAAACCGATGGAAGGAGTGGATGTTACACGGGCACCATAGTTCTATTACTGTAGACAAGGGCTGTTGAAGCAATCCATAGAGACTGGCCTAAGGAAGATAGGCTTGATGTCCCTAGTTCAAATAGGGAGTCTACATATGCTCCAACCTTGTGACCCATACAAACTCTTCAGTTATTCATGGTCTATTTTGATAAGTAGGATAACTTTGAAGAATAAAAGAAAAGTGTAATTATTAATGTTGTCTTTTATTTAATTTGCAAAGATAATCATAAATTTTATAATATAATCATTACACTTTTATACATTTACGATTCTCAATTACAAAATCTAATGTGACTTTCATACAATAAAGTGGAGATTTCCATTTATAAATCAAACATACAACTTAAAGCAAAAATCCATTGAAATCTATTTCTTGACAGCACATGTTTACATGTATTTTGATTGATATAGATATTGGGAGTGTTGCACAAAAACCTTAGGATCTCGCCTCTCAAAACACTAGAATTATGGGATATAATAAAGCAATGAAATAAATCAAAAAACAAACCACACGACACAAGAGATTTTACGTGGAAAACCCTCAAAGATGTGAAAAAACCACGAGACCTAGTCCAGAGCAACAATTCACTATGAAGTAAAACGTTACAACCGATCACAAGCATACACCATTTGGATCAAACTTTCTTCACTCACATAAGAGTAAATGAACAATAAGAGAATAATGAAAACGGAGAGATCTCACCAATCACGAAGACGTAGAAGCGCTGAGACGTCGACTGCGTAGTAGATCACCTCTACGAGCAAAATTTTCCCTTCCACAAGCTTTCTCTCTCTCTTTCTTATTTTAGTCGTGAAAACGCATTAGCATGCCCTAGAATAGCCCTAGGGACCCCTATTTATAGTTTAGGCAACTTTTTTTCCGCACCTTTGAGAAACCGCCTCAAATTTACGCAGTCCGCACAAAATCCGCGCAAAATCTACGTAACCCTCAACTAGTGCTCGATTGGTAGAACGACCCTTTCGACCAGTCGAGCCTGACCCACAACTGGTCGAGACCAAAAAATACTACTAGTTAGACTTTGAGTTGAGCAAGCCTCGACTGGTCGAGTCACGTGGTAATGCCAAGATTTGAAACATCCGATCTGCACTGCCTCTCCTTTGAACCGATGAGGAAAACCCCATCAATAGATTCCGAGAGAGCATTTAAAGAAAATTTCAAGATACGTCGGAGAAAGAAATGACTAAAATGCTTTTATTATTAAGTTTTATTAGTTTTGGTATAAGATACATTGCAAGTTGTGATATGACATATTCCCTTAATTACATTCCATCACAATAACCCTACACTCTAAGACAGTAGCTTAAGAAACGCAATGATGGTCAAAGTGCACCCAGAAGAGGTAGCGCTAACCACTCAACGGGTAGTGTTAGATTATGGATGACGAATGCCAACCCAGACCTAGAGATGTCTCAATTCAAAGCTCTGCCTAGCAAGTAATTATATAGATTTTCCGTCAATTGAATTTGATGAATGAAGCGGATATAACACAAATATCGTGATGACCGTACACAGCTTGGGATCAAGGGGAATTCCTGTAATCCTATTACCTGTAGGTTATAACCTTATGGGTAAGTCGGGCTCATAAGTTATCCCTACAATATATGATCATATTAGGCCGAATAAATTTGGGTTGAGCTTGGCCTAATTCCTCGTGTCGATATATCCCTAATATATATTATATTATGTATATAATATATTATTACAAGCAGACATGTGCAAACACGTATTATATATTAATGAGAAGGTTACCCGTGACCCCATGCCAATAGTTGAATCAAAGTGAAATGTGAAATAAAGGCATAAAGCTTGTTGGAATCAGTTGACCGGTTATTTCAAAATGAGATTTTGGTATTTTTTGTCATACATGTACTAACATATTAATGAAATAAGATGTTGTTGTGGAAAAATATATGTATATGATCAATGTAGACGAAATCAAAACAATAAAAAAGAAGAAAATTAAAGGTTAAAAACAACAATCAAAAGAACTAAACAAAATATTGAAGGACCAAATTACAAAGAAAATAGTAAAATAAAAAGTTATAAGATTAAATCACAAGTATTAGTAGAGATGCCATTGCATCATTAAAAGTTTATTTAAGTTACATTGAGAGAGTTTTGCATTATTTTAGTATATATAAGGTTGAGTTAAATTTTAATTATAAAATTTTTAACATTTAAATTGAACTAATATAATTAAAGATTATCATTTAAAATTTAATAATTGTCTTCGTTTTATTTTAATGCATTTACTATATGTCATGGTTCGATTTCAAATTTGGTCATGTGATTAGTGCGGGTGTGCCAAAATTGAATGTGCGGCTCGATTCAAATCGAACAACTACAACCCCAAGCACTGAGATTGACAAATATATCAGAAATTGACTATATATGACCAATATATAATAAGATCAATCACATATTCAACCACTTACACAACATTGCTTAAGATGATCAAACTATAGTCAGAGGGTGGGGTTCATCATTTGAAAATGGGTCACACCTCTGTCTTTTCATATGAAATGACTTTTTCTCTATAATACAGATAAAATAGAAAGGAAATTCTAACATTCGGTCATGAAAAACAATTGTAGAACGCCTCTTTGATTGAAAATTTTTACTTAATACTCAAACTTAATACGATATATGAATGTGGACACAGATTATATGTAAAGTCAACGACTGTCTAATTAATGTTATATATTACACTAAGGACTGTAAATAATAGATAGAGATAAGTGATTATACTTAGGAATGTAAATAGCAGATAAAGATAATGATTATACTAAGGAATGTAAATGATTAATGATTGAAAGAAAGATTTTGTTTAATTTGATTTTGTTGGTATGATACTTTTTTTCATCTGAATTAATTTGTCATTTATAGACTTAACTTGACAATCTGAATGCCTCTGTCATTCTGATGGTTGTTATGATCATTTCAGCACGACTTGCTTTCTTTGCTTCTAAGCTTGACATTTGTCCCAATAATCGCTTCAGCATAACCACCCTTTGCTCGACCACTTTCTCTTAATGGATGACATGACATTGCTCAATAAACATTAGGTGTGTTACCACAAAATTTTCTTCATATACATTTATGCTCAATAAACATCAAGTTTATTGTCACAAAATTCTCTTCATATACCTCTATAAATATTCAAACACACCATGCAACTCCGTGATAATTACACGCCATCTTTTTCATTAACTCCTGTAGAAATTGGTAGAAATAGTGATGAACATCATGCACAAGTGATTGCGGGCTAGGGTCCTTACTCTTACTCCGGTGGTAGACTCTTAGGAGTTTCAACACCTGGTTAAGGGTTCGAATACCCATAGGTGGTGAAATCCCACAATGGCATGAGTGTGCGTGTGTAAATTTTTTTTTTTAAAAAAAGAAGTGATCACAGGCTAAAACAATCTAATTATAAGCATATAATATATGATATAAACTAGGCAAAGGTAGTGCTTTAAATATTACTTCTTTTTCGGGACATGGTCGTTCTTCAGTTAGACTAAAAGACCTTGGACCGGCATTGGCATCATGAAGCTTGCCCCAGTCCGATTGACAAGATCACAGGCAGTGCCCATAACACTTTGGTCTCACATATACAGGGATTAGGTAGCATGGGGTAGGATACAAGCCTTTAACAGAAATTTCCTGCGGTGAGAAGTTGAGTAGGGCCTACTGGGATGTTTGTGGAATCCACTACCTTAATCCATTTTGCAAGCTCATTTTACGACATTAGACTATATATATGCGAAAACGCTCACCTGCGAACCAGTTCGTACGTACTACATATGAACTTTTTTGAGAACCCATCATACGTGATGTGGATCCAAAATCTGAACCGTTCATGTGAAGCAACACCTCGTGAAACCCCCCGGGACCAAGTTTTACTTTGATCTAAAACTTTTATGGGCCATGAAAAATGAAAACAGTTTCCTCCCTTGATTTGCATTTCTCTTTGCTATGGCCCACTAGAATTTTAGATCGGGGTGAAAATTTGTCACAGGGGTTTTCATGGGATTCCGCATCACATGGACTGTTTAGATTAGACACCTATGACACGTGTGCAAAGGTGTGCACATGCGTAGGTGCGCAGGGGAGCATGACTCTCTCTCTCTCTCTCTCTCTCTCTCTCTCTCTCTCTCTATATATATATATATATAGGGGTTATTCGGTCAAGTAACAGAAACTCAATAACGGTTAGCTGTTCACGGACTCTAAAGTGGGCCACATTACAAGAAACAGTGGAATTGAACGACCACCCTTGAAATATTAGCATGGCCACGAAAGTTTTGTATCAGGCTGATTTTTTATTTTTAATTTTTAATTTTTTGTGTGTGTGTGTTTAAAGTTCATCTCAGTGGGAATGACCCTATAAACGGTTTGGATGGTATATAAACATCATGGTGGACCTTAGGAAGGTTTTGATGCTAGAAATTTCTTTCCTCAAAATTTCCTTTTAATATGGTCTTTGAGTATTAGATCCATCTCAATTTTAGTCTCATGTACTATGGGCTTGTTTGGTTTTCCAATTACCACGGTAGTTGGGTGTAAAGACAATATGATTACGTCTTTACATGTATTAGCAATGATTGTTTCAATACCTATATTTTGCTTTCCTACGCTTGTTTTTTGGTATGTTTTGGGTGTAATAGACGAAAATTTAGTAGGAACATGTTTGGATAGACAGTGTAGTAGTCACATCATTCCTTTTTTGCTCTTATGGTGTCCACCATTTCAACTCTACAACAACTGTAATCAGTTATTTGATTTTTATAGCAGTGCTGAATATACAACTTCTCCTTTCAGCAATTTGGTCAACTCTGGACAAGTGATCGTGGGACCCAATCTTTGCATATGCTTAAATTTTTTATACAGCACTATGTGGTGGACCACATGATGATCTTTGTGATAGATTGTCTGGTCCACAACATATATCGAAATGCACCAAAATGTATATCAGCACTATGTGGTGGACCTGTTTCAAACGGACGTGTCTCACGGTTAACATTGCAACAACTGAATCTAGATGGCCAGCATACCGACGGAATAAAAGCGGGTACATGGGTCCCTTTAAATTTGGATTTTGAAGGATAATGGATGATCGTATACATAATTTAGCTGTAACATGGATAAATAAACACAGGATTCAAAAGTAAACATATAGGGGTCATGGTGTATATGTTACACTTCAAAATTTTAAATTGAAGTGTATCAGCGTACTCACACCACTGAAAATCTGGATGTGGGATCAGTAATCCAATGTCAATAGCAAGTGCTTGCTACTAATCCTTACTACGTGAGGAAATATGGGCCCCACTGGAGTATAATATAATGTACTCCTGTAAATGTGACATGTCAGTAATGAATTATGAAAATCACCTAGAAGTTAACCCATAAAATCCTAAATATCCACATAACCTATTCAAAGTAAACCACAGTCCTTCAGAAATCGTACAACAGTCGTATTAAAAATAACCATTAACCAGAAAGTTATAAACTAGCACTACGCCATGAGCTAAACGGCGAGGATTAAAAGCAAGCAACCGACGATAATCCTAAGGAGGGCCTTAAATGACCATGGCATTTCTTCAACGTCATCTCCCGGTGTGCCATTGCCAGCACACTTTGCACAATAGTAGGATGGTGATGGGGAGCGCCCTATGGTGTTAAACGTCCTCATCTGATGGTCGTCCTCAATGTCGGCCACCAGTTCATTGTGCTGCACCACATACTCACAGAAAGCAGTTCATTGAGTATATGCCTCCAACGTGGACTTGTATCCTTTGAAGCAGGCCATGGAAAATCTGACCACCTGTTGGCGGCACTCTTCCCAGGTATTATACAGTCCGGGTCGACGTCCATTGAAGACGACATACATTTTCTTACCCATCTGCAGACTATTGAAATACGAATAAGTACAACATGTAGATGATTGATATTGATATTAATAATTAAACATGTAACAATTTTTATACACTTTACCGGGAACGATAGATAACTGATAATATAACGAATCTGAGGATCTAAGAGCATACCTGAAGCGATGACTTGTCCATCAAAAAATTGGTACTTATCCTATACAAAGTGCAGATATAAGTAAGATAGTCATATGGAAAACAATATATCAAGGAGATTAACATCAGATAATGTAAGATGGGCATCAAAAGGTAATGCAAGTTAATACGCATTAATAGTAGGATCATAAAAAACATACATCAAGATTTTTTTTAAAAAAAAAACAAATAAAAAAGAAAAATATCATCCAAAATAAGCAACATTTTTCCAGCTAGTCAACAAAACTAGCCCTGTACCAAAAAAAGAAGTTTTGTCCAAAAACTATTTGGCTGACAAGCCCAAGAAAACAGAAACCCATCAACGGTCAGGTGGATGGTAGTGCAATCAGTCAGAAGACTGATCTGGTGCAAGCAGCATCAGCACAAAGTCCAACCTCTTATGCTCAGAGAGTGAAAGGAACGAGGCAAATTGTTGTTCATCTTTTGATAGTATCTTCGTGGTGCGTAGGATCTCGTGACCCGTGAGGCCTTCAATCTGCTCCAAAGCAGTCACAATCTGGGACATACGTACCAAATCATTCCCTTGGTGTATGGTTATAGCTAATGACTTGACAACTTCTGCAACGTCACTCATTATTTTGCCAATGACGTCGCAAGGGTGATCTTGTCTGGTTCTCTTCCTAGAATTGGATGCGCTGCCTATGTTCACCAAGTTGTTCCCATTGACATTCGGACCACGGGTTGCGACATGAGCACCGTCACCACTGTGAAACAACCACTAGATGTTATGTCCACTGTCCCTTACATCGTCACTCGACAACACAAGTGTATTGTCATTCAGATCAACCGATGTTGTCGGCTTAATGTCGGAATCACGGGACCTTCCCTTTCGCACAATACTATGTAGATTTCCTGTGGAAGCACGCGATCCAGTAGCGCGGTCATTTTCAAATAGGAAGGTGAGGTCATCGTACCTTCGCACCGCCTTCCCTCGAATGTGTTGTGCATAGGGATGTGATTATTGACAATGACCAAGAAAAATCTGTATTACTAAACAAATATCGATGAGATATTCTTTAAAAAAACATTTTGCTAAAGTAACAAACTAGTTCAATATAAAAAATAATCTCACCCGTATGTAATCCTCCCAAACATCATATGGGGCCGTAACTAGCTTATTGTCCTCATCCCAGCCAAACCCACTGGCATTGAAGGTTTCCTAAACCTCAAAATACAATCGTTTCAATGTCCAGAGGCGATTACCAACATGCTTTTCCTGTACTGATATCCCTAGGGCACTCTTGACAATTTCCACAACCGTTTTATAGGTCTCCTTATTAAAACCATTTGCACTCTTGCAGCCATTCACCACAACATCCATCAAATTATTAATGAGGCAGTCATCCATTTCATCCGTCCACCGCATTACACCACTAGACACAATGTTTTCATCGAGTAATTTTAATTTATACTTTCGCGGTGTTCTTCGTGGTGTGACACACTACTCTTGCCCAGATTGTTTGGTGGGGGTTGACTGGTTATTTCACCCATTTAGAGACATTTCCTCGTCACTATTAAATTCAATTATCTACAAATAGTACAATGGATATATTTAGTCTAACAGTACAACATTGCATATATGTCATGGGAAGGCAATAAATGAAGAAAGTTAAAATTTAATGCACAGATACAAAATATGGTATACAAAATAGACCGTGAGGATCATCTTCTTCCAAACATCCAAAATAATGCTAAGACATGCTTATAGGTATTGCCGTACAACCATGTGATGTTATAACCTACTACAAAATGACAAAATATAATTTGAATATCAAATACCACGACTCACAGGATGAAATTCATTCCACATCCTCGAAGCAATATTGTCTCGAAATGTGACACATTCGTCCTTCTCACGTTGTGTCACATTAATTGAGCATGGTGATAAGTCTGTACTCTCCGTTACATTTGTAGATGAGACTTCATCTTCTACCAAACTATCTCCTCCAGATAGATGGATGAAGTTGTGTAACACGTAATATACGATAGCTATCTTCACCTGTGTTAAAAGGTTGTATGGTGGAGGTGATTTGAAGATTGAAAAGCGAGCTTTCAATATTCCAAATATTCTTTCTATAACGTTTCATAATTGAGCATACTGGTAGTTGGATAGTTCTTTCATATTGGTTGGAACGTAGCTCATGCAGTATTCATTGAGGTGGTACCGTACACCGCGATAAGGAGCTATGAATCCAGGAGAATGAGCGTAACCAACATCAACTATGTAATACTTACCTACAAATAATTACGAGTAATTATCAATCTATTTACTCATAAGTCATGTTATCATGATGTTCGATCATACAAATATACATGAAGTACCCTCGGGGATAGTAAAGCGATCGGTGGAATGTGTCAATGCATTGAGTAGGTCGCGTGTGTCAGAGGCTGATCCCTCCCATCCAGCGAGCATATATACGAACTTCATGTCAAATGTATATGCACCCATTACGTTATGAGAGAAGACCCATTTCCTGTTACAGTAGGTTGCACTTTCCAATGCCGGCACATAGGCAGGTACATGGGTCTCATTAGTTACACCAATGCAGTCTAATTTTCACCTTGAATTATCAGGATAAAAAATATACTATAAATTTAGGACAGGAGTGGACGTTGTATAATATGATTACAATTGAGCGTACCTGAAAGTACGTGCTCCATTTAAGATTGGAAATGATCTCGTATGGTGTATCTGCACTTGGGAGTGTCACAAACTCCGAATATATTCCGACAATTGCATCTACCGCTTTGCTAAAATATCGGCTCACGGTTTCTCCAGATCTTATAAACCGATGTCCAATAACACAGTTTCTAACATTATACCCTACTATGTGAAGGAACACGACAAGTTGTTCCTCCATACTTACATGTTTCCCATCTGGAAGAAGATTTCTATCCCCGATACACGAGCATAGGTTGAAGAATGTGGCCTTCTTCATTCTAAGTTATGCTATGCACTCGTTGTCACCCACTATTATTATCGCATTTATTATCTTCTTTCTTTCAACGTCCCCAAATCTTGAGGGTGTCTTAAATAAAATATTCTGCAATATTCCCCTACTTAATAGTAGTAGTTGTTGCAGCAAGTGTAGTTGCAAAAACAGCCATTTCCTCTTTCGTCCATCCTTAACCCTCCATGTTTTGATTTTCTCTTGTATAACAAACCCAATGAAATGGAGTCAGCACCAACAACACTTTATAAAATACCAGTTTTTATAAGCGAATGTAGCAGTAAATGGCCATCGATAAATACATTTGTTGGTACTATGTATTGAGATATACATTTGTTGGCGATACATATATAGAGAGACGAAGGTTGGTGATCATTACTAGGTTCTCCAGAGGTAAAATGATATCTTGAATGTTGTACTCTAAAATAGTGAAATACTTAGATAGTGGTTTTCCGATGGATGTAGCCAGATATTGTTACAAACTATATACATCCTAGTTATTGTTTGGTTGTGGCTGCACTTTTTATATTTGCCATGACCCACCTTTTTTTCTCATTTATTTAGCCATAATAAAATTAAATTATCATGTTTTCAGATTTTCTCGAGTACCAATTTTTATAACAAATGAGGATGAATTTTCACAACAAATGAAAACTATCATTCTAAACAATAATATGAGAGATGAAATCTCATGACAACTAAGAAATGGAAAATTCCTCAACGGTGCCTTTATTCCACTGAAATCAAATAGAAATAATTTAACCCATTGGAAAAACCAACCAAACAAGCATGAGATTGAAAATTTTCAAGAATCAAAGACATAATCGTTAGGTGCTTTTTCATCCAAACCATGAGTGGTGAAAAGCATGTCATGCTTGCACTTGGTCTAGAACAATGCCTTCTGGACTAAACAAACACATGCTACATTTTCTAATCCAGAACTCATTCCTCAGACATTAGCAGAAATCAAACATTGAAAAAAAAAACTGCAGGATCCAAATATCATCGACTTAAAAATCCCCAAAAACCATACCAGTTTCTCCACCAAAACCTGGATTTTGGGTCCACAAAATCGTAAGGAAGAATAACCTTGTAACCAGTTTCTCCATCAAAACCAGTTTCGAAATATCATCGACTTAAAAATCTCCAAAAACCATACCAGTTTCTCCACCAAAACCTGGATTTTGGGTCCACAAAATCGTAAGGAAGAATAACCTTATAACCACATTAATCAAAATTTTCAGCGTCAACAGTGATTGAACAAAATGCCAAAAAGGATTTTAGTGATAAAAGTTATTGTGATTACTATTATATGTATTATGGGTCCTTTTTAATCATAAATTGGTCATACATTTATTGAAACTGATTATACAATCACAACAGAAAATAAAACTGAACCAAACAACAACAAAGGAAGAAAGAATTTCATTATCTATCTATAGAGTCATGACCAAAGAAGCCTAGGGATCATTACCTGGGATTATTACTAGTGCAACCAAGATCACCTGTCTGTTTACACTGGTCTAACCTTCCCGAACTTCATTTAAGTGCTGATTTTTTTTTTCATAAACCAAACCAGTATGTTGATGGTCTTGACTGGTCCAATGGGTTCGGGATAAGTGCTTTCACTAGCATGTCAGTTTTTTACAAAACTGAACTAGTTATCAGTCTTGTGCATGATAGGCATGCTCAAATAGGAAATTCAATTTTACCAAGCGAGCATTACATATGACCTTTTTAATCATTACTACTATTTATTTGGACAAAGAATTTCTGCATCTAGACCAGTCATCGAATGGGACTGACCAGTGTGGGCCATATGCCAATGGACAAACTGATAAACAATAAATTAATATCATGCAATTCACAACAGAGATATATGAAAACAACGGCAGTCAAAATTTATTTTCTTTATCTGTAGAGCAATATGCAGATGATAATACAAATATGATTGAACAATGTAGATTTCATTATAGGACCCGTTTGGATTAAACTCGTTGAGTATAATACAAAGAGTCATGCAATACTCATTGATAGAACCACAAAGCTGATTGGCACAGTTCTGCTGTTGGTAGGGATTTTTTGTCGCAGACCCGTTTGGACAACAAATTGGGGGGGAAAAAAAAGGGCCATGCTTTGAAATCAAATACTGTAATTGTACATTTTTAATTCTTACAAAATAATTGCTTAATAAGTAAAAAATCTAAAATTGCATTCAAATAAAAGGATCGAAAGTTTTGAAGTTATCATCTGATATTCATGGAAAACACATGCACGAATGCCAAGCCATCAAAAATATCAACCGATGTGGCAATGCGGTACATCTATATGAGATGCAAGCCGTTCATCAGATGGGCCCACAGTTTATATGTATTTGCCCAAAAAGCTTATCGACCTCCCCAAAAAATATCTATTTCTCTTACATGTTTTTGTTTATATATGAAAATCCGACAGAAGGTAAACAGAGGATTTATAGTAATAACTGTTATAAACATCATGCAAGAAAGAAGTTAAAAAGAGGGTAGACAGAAGGTAAACAGAGGACTCAACGTCCGTTTGGACATTCTACTGTACGATTGGTAATGAATAAAGAGAGCATGTAGGACCACCCCATTCCGATCAAAAGCCTCTCCTACACAAAATCCTACAGAGGCTTCGACGCAGCTCTAACATTTTATTATCCAAAAAATCTCTACAAAAACATATACAGCAACAACCCAGATTTCTGAAATTCATCAGAAAATCTCAAAGACATTTATAAAAAACCCTCTCAAGGATGTAAAATACCAGCAATTGGAGCGTACCTATTTCGATATTAGATGGCTGTTGTGAAAAATCTGATGGTGCATGTACAAACAACCCAATATGATGGTCAATAGAGGGATGGAGGTAATACAGACGAAATTCGTGTTCTCGACAGATTACACAACAATGAAGGTGGATGTAACGTCGTCTACCACCAAGATCTATCCTTTTCAGACAGTCGAGAAGAGGGAGAGAGACGGTTAGCATATATAAATAATTTTGAAGAAGATAATCATGCGAAGATGACAAGCTTCCAACAAGATCTAGGAACGATTTCTGAAAACGTCATCGGATGGAGTGCAATCTTACCTTGCTGGTGTTGCGATTTTGGCCTGCGGAATCACACAGATCTAGATCTAGGATTGCAATACAATGGCACCAAGCACATACAAGAGAACACACAAATTTAACGTGGAAAACCCTTTCGGGAAAAAACCACGGCGCAAAGTGACAGAATTCCACTATGAAAACATCAATTACAAAGAGAGAGAACTTACCCGATTCGAACAACCTCGAATCCCACCCCTGCTACACCCCTTGATAACCTTAGAACCCTTTAAAATACCTTTAGGAAGCCTTAGAATACCTTTAAGGACCCCTATTTATAATTTAGGAAACTCTACTTTCGCACATAGTTTGGAAAAGTTTGAAAACCGCCTCAAATTTACGTAGTCCGCGCAGGATCTGCGTAACCTCGACTGGTTGAGGGACCCCCTCGACCGATCGAGCTTGACCCTCGATTGGTCAAGTAGCTCGGACACCCAAAACCTGTGCTCGCTGAACTTTGAGTCGAGATGACCTTGATTAGCCTAGCGACCCGCTCGACCGGTCGAGCAACCCAGAAGATTTAAGACATCTTCTCTAACAACAATCTCCACCATGTCTTCAATCTTCAAACGTGTAGCTCCTTGACCTCTTCTCTTATCTCTGCATCACATCATAGCTTCTCATGCACACTTCGTCTTCCTTTTACGCCATCGCCAAGCCCAGAGAAGTTACACAGAACTTGAACTTCTCTGCAGGAACAATCTAGGTGAGTATGTTTGCCAGATCAAAATCCACGTGCTCAACCACCTTTGCTCTTGTTTTCTCCAAAAGGAAAGATGTAGTCTTCTTACCATCTCACCGCTACCCAATATTGTTTGCCGAGGTACTTGCTCACAACACTGATACCTGTGAAATAGCCGGTCTAATCCAGACCATGACATACACTATCAACTACATTCGAATAAGACTCTGAGATATCCTGCTTTTCTTCATCTGTTTTGGAACATGTCCTGAGGAAAACTTGAGGAGAGACACGTAGGGAACGCTCTCCGGCTTTACCTGGCCCATCACATCCTTGATCAATACCTACACATAAGGTATTCCTTCTATGATTACCAAAGCCTACTCCTCCTTCAATCTAAATGCTGAGAACCATCTTTGTAGCCTCCTAATCCTTCATCTTGAATGTCCCACTTAACCGAGTCTTCAGTACATTGATTTCAGACATGTCATAATTGGCGATCTACATGTCATCAATTCTTGACTCACCATGAAGGAATCAAATCACTGCCTAGGCAATAGGTCGAACCACAACCTCCTGCAAAGTCTTTTCTCAGCCCCTTTAACTTCGAACTGCTCTGGTTACTTCATGTAGATCTGCTCTTCACTTTCCCTTGCAGAAGTGCAGACTTCACATCCATCCTTCCAGCTCAAGATCACATTGGCCAACCAACGCTAATAACGGATCTAATAGACACTTGCTATACCGTCGATGCGAATATCTCTGAGAAGCCGATCCCTTCTCTCTGAGCGTAACCCTTCGCTACCAATCTCGCCCTGTATCTATGCTGTATCCTCTTAAAGATCCACCTGCATCCAACCGCTTTCCAGCTCATTGGAAGCTCCACCAGATCCCATATGTCGGTCTGGTACAACGAATCCATCACATCGCCCAAAGTCACCTTACACTTCTCAGCACCAGGCTCACTTAGAGCCATCTAAATAGAAGATGAATCCCCTGTGATATTGGAGTTGTACATGTACCTCGCCAAAATCCTGCGATTATGCCGTATGATTCTTCTAACAGGTGGCTGCTCCACCTGCTCTGTATCCCTGTCTGCACGTCTCAGCCTTCCTACCTTGCCGCTCATGTGGCCATGCCCAACATGCCACACACGTTCAGTGGTGGAATCCGCTACAACAATTGCAGCTTCACTTTTTGAAGTGCTCCTGATCAACCTGTACATGTTACCGAGTCATTGCGCTTTCATGATTACTCGTGCCCCCTTATATACTTTAAGAGCACCATCAATACCTGTGTACTTGCATCCTTTTACCTCAAGCACACCAAGAGAAATCATATTATGCTTCAAATTAGGAATGTGCTTGACATTAGTCAAGGTACACTCTACCCCATCAAACATCTTGATGCACACCGAACTAACAGCCACGACATTATAAGCAATGTCATTGCCCATAAATACCTGTCCACCATCACACTCTCTGTAGCTGGTGAACCAACTCCGGTGAGGAGTCATGTGAAAAGACCTCCTGTGTCTAGCATCCACTCGTCTTTACGATCATCGTATGACCGCCTGATAGTAGACACAGACAAAATATTACCATCACATCCACTTGATTCATCTGACATGGCAGCATTGGCCTCCCTGTATGAAGCCTCAGAATCTTCTCTCTTCGATTTCAGATTTTCACAATCCTTCTTCACATGTCTTTCCTTCCCATAGTTCTAGCACTTTACCTTTCCTTTGCCCTTGTCCTTGAATTTGGACCTAGAACCTGAAGAACCTGTACCTTGTTCAGAATTTCTGTCCCTCGTCAGCAATGCCTCAGAAGATGTCCCCATGTCACCGTTTAACTTTCTCATAACCTTCCTCAGAAGATGTCCCTATGTCACCGTTTAACTTTTTCATAGCCTTCCCTTGAAGGGCTGAGATAACGGTGTCGACACTCAGAGTTTTATTCGTGCTGCACATAGTGTCCTTTAATGACTCATACGACACCGGAAGAGAATTCAGCAACATATATACTTATTCTTCATCTTTCATCACTTCCTCTATATCTAGCAATTTGCAAACCAATTTATTAAAGTTGCTGATGTGAGCCTCCAGATCTCCACCCTCTGCTATCTTGAAGTTATGCCACTGCTGCTTCAAGTGCAGCGATTTTCAGAAGATTTTTTCGCATAGACATCCTCTAACTTCGCCCATAACTTAGCCGTAGTTTTCTCCCTCATGACGTTGTATAGAACCTCATCCGTGAGACATAAACAGATCGATGATAAGACCTTCTTATCAAGAGCATTCCAATCATCATCAGTCATAGTAGACTTTCGCTCCTCAAGAGCACCATCTTCGCCTTGCTTGATTAAGGAACTAATCATCTTGATCTTCCATAACTCAAAATTATTTTTTCCCGAGTACTTCTCAATCTCATACCCGGTGCTTCCCATTATTACTAATCCCTCAGATTCAGATCCGTGCCCCAACGATTGCTCTGATACCACCTGTTGGGATTTTGGTCTGTTGAATCACACAGATCTAGATCTAGGATAACAATACAATGACACCAAGCACATACAAGAGAACACACAGATTTAACATGGAGAACCCTTTCGGAAAAAATCCACAACACAAAGCGACATAATTCCACTATGAAGCATCAATTACAAAGAGAGAGGACTTACCCGATTCGAACAACCTCGAATCCTACCATTGCTACACCCTTTGATAACCATAGAACCCTTTAGAATACCTTTAGGAAGCCTTAGAATACCTTAAAATAGCATTAGAGACCCCTATTTATAGTTTAGGAAACTCCACTTACGCACCTAGTCCGGAAAAGTCGGAAACTATTTCAAATTTACGCAGTCCGCACAGGATCTGTGTAACCTTGACTGGTCGAGGGACCCCCTCGACCGGTCAAGCAGCTCGGACACCCAAAACCTGTGTTCACTAGACTTCGAGTTGAGATGACCTTGACTAGCCTAGCGACCCACTCGACTGGTCGAGCAGTCCACTCGACCGGTCGAGCAACCCAGAAGATTTAAGACATTTTCTCTGACAACAGCCGGTGAAAATCTTCTTCAAGTGTCGCTGGGAATGAGATGAAGTTCGCAAAGGCGAAGATGAAAATATAAGAACGAGGCAACTATTTATTCGTAGTTTGGATAGCAGTGGTGTCCCGCGGACCACCATACTGTTATCAGTCTTGCAGACGGGCGTCAGATGAAATCTCATCGAGTATCTGTAATGTGCGGGATTTGATGACTGCTTTACCGCCGAATTCATCCAACTGTGAATTCACTTATATAAATGCAGCCGAATACATTCAAATGGGTGTGAAAAGTCATAATTACCCTTTTTACCTGATTTGCTGATATTTGGTAAAACCAAACAGGCCCTGAAATAATTTGCAAAATTGGATGGACGGAAAATCACGGTGAGCTCATCTGCATTCCTGGCGCATGAACTTCATGCAAAGGCTTTCATGGTAAATCCAAATCCCATGAAAGTACAAACACGTGTGAGATATCTAGTCGGGCGCCTATAAAACGTGTCCATGATAAATCCACTCACCACAATAGGAGATCCCAAAAACATGTGGGCCCCACCACTAACGCCTGACGGTGACAAAAGTTTTGTACGAGGATAATATTTGTTCCGACGATTTGACTGTTTGGATGACATATAAACATCACCGTCAGCTTTAGGAAGGTTTCAACGGTGGACGCTGTTGCTCCCACTGTTTTGTTGGTATGGCCCACCTGAGTCTTGGATATGCTTGATTTTTAGAACCCTGTGCTGTTTTGGTTTTTCAAAACAGATGAAAAGAATGGATTTGTCACGGACATCTCTGTGGACCCCACAGAGCGCAGGGTCACAGGCAATCACTCCCCTGACCTGATATCCCTTTTAAACCCACCTTTGTTTTGTACACGTGTGGCCCACCTGAATTGAGGGCCAAGAAGCAGGGACTGTGGCCTGTGGGGCCCATCCCGATGAACCTAGATGCTGCACACGTGTCTGTGGGGACGTTGGCATGTTACCCCTCGTGGATTTTTCCTCTGGATGAGATCTTCCCAGCAGCTAGCGGGACACAATTTCTTGTACCTGCGAGACACCGGAAACCTAGTGCGTACTACGCACCCCTCCATTTTTACGCCGGACCCGAACGCTTGGCCATAATTGGCGGGGGGATTCCGGATATATCTTCTATTCTGAGAATTTGAAAATCACTGCGCTTGGACCAGAGTACCATTTTTTCCTCATATGCCGTGCTGCACTCAAGTTGGACACGTGGCAAACCAGTTAACGATCTGGGCCGTTCACCTCGTGGATTGGATGAATTCCAATCCACGGACCGCTTTTTAGATGATCAGAGCCGTCCTTTTTGAAATCTGATTGGTTGAAGACCGTTGAAAATAATTCATCGTGCATTTGAATGGTCAAGATCCTCTGATTAGTAAATTCTCTTCTCCGCATTACTGATCCGATAGTTCGAAATACTCATTGAACAGTCCAGATCAAGAACCCACATGCAATGTCCATTTCTCATGGGATTCAAGATGAGAAGCAACAGGTGTACGTGTGTGTACGAAATATATAGTTCATGACTCAAATCCTCGTCATAACGGCGAAGTTAAAATTTCTTCTTATCGCTTTCAAATGGAGATCTATTCCAATACGTCCACACGTATTCTTATATCATTCGTTGAGATTATAGCCGTTGGATCTGGGGTCATATCGTTGATCCAAACCGTTTATATAACAGATACACAGATGGTGGTGGATGAATTTAAAAAAAATTCAAAGATTGAAATATCACGAAATTTCAATCAATGGCCCAAGAATCAGTGGCTGAACAGACGGTCCACATTTAAAGGAATAAAGTCAATGATCATATATAAAATATTCCAATCTGAGTGTTTATTTGAACTGTTACATGAGTAGTCCCATCTTATAAACGGTCTTGATCATTGACATATCACCACAGATCCAACGGCTAGAGTCCGGACCTATCTTATAACAGTCCGTGCGGACGTGTTGTACCAAAACCTATCTGATCACAGATGTAATGATACTCAGGCACTTCGATATTGCATACGTGTAATACATGTAATTCTAAATAAACCAGCCATACTCAGATTTAGAGACGTTTATTGGACGGTTTAAAATGAAATGTAACGGTCTTATTTCAACAAACACGTGTGGAAGAATCAAAGGTTAGGATTGTTTAATCAATAAGATTTTGCGACCGTGAATTAGAAAAGGCGTGTTCTACAATTTAGTCGGTTTAATTTGAGCTAATATATGCCACGCGTACAGGTTCTAAGGGCCCGCGTATCAAGCCTCATACGTAGCTGGAGCATCAAATAACGTACGCTGTTTGGCCGATGACCCCAACAACACCCAGCTAGCTGATGTCAAAGCTCTGTGGGACCCACCATGATGTATATTTTTCATCCACGCCGTCCATCCATATTTAAATATAATTTTGGGTAATTATGACAAAAATTATATACATCCAGATCTCAAGTGGACCACACGATAGGAAACTGTTTATATTGAACTTTTACCGTTGAAAAATTCTTGGGGTCCACATAAGTTTTAGATCAAGCTGATATTTGTTTTTACCCTTCATCCATGTCATTTTGACGTTATGAACAGGTTGGATGACAAATAAACATCACTGTGGGCTCTTTGAAGGTATAAACGGTGGACGTAACTGTCCCCACTATTTTCTATGGTGTGGTCTTATTGATATTTGGATCTACCTCATTTTTGTGCTCAAGTTCTAAAATTATTTTTTTAAATGGATGGATGGTGTGGATAAAATATATACATCATTGTGGGCCCACAGAGCTTTGACATAAGCTAGCCTCCTCGAATAACTCCCCTTTTAAAATAGAACTTCTCCTGATCCAAAATTCCATCTCTCTCTCTCTCTCTCTCTCAAAATTCTGCAACTTTCTTTTCATATTTTAGAGAATCGGTTAATAAAACGAATTTGGATTTGCAGTGATGGATTATTCTCTTCCAGAAGATTCTCTTTTCCTTGGATTTGACAGTTCTACTCAGTAAGTTCTTTGGATTCTCTCTCTTCCCTATTTTATCATATATCTGCATGTTTGTGAAAGTTTTGGATGTTTGGTCTGTTTGGATTATTGGGTTCTTTTTCTTTCTCAACAGTTTCCTTTGATCACATGCAGTTGGTGGGTTTTTGGCTTTAAATCCGATAAGCTGCCACTGTCGATTAATTGCTGTTGTTTCCATATGATTTTGATACTTGGGTTTCTTCTCTCAATCATAATTGAAAAACATAGATACCCAATTTCCCATAGTTGAAGTTAGTTTAGTCCATGTTCGGATGCTCAAATGAATTGAATTGCGACAGTTTATCTCAACTAAAACAAAAATGACCAATGAGGGCCGAGGGATTATTCCCCAACTTGCAATTATTATCTTTTTCAGTCCAGATTGAAATGCTGAGAATTGCAATTTCAGGATTTGGTTTTCGCTATCAATTAAAATGGCAACACCTCTGATCGGGCCGTTCCCTCCATCGTGAATAAAGCGGATTGTAGTTGGATTTAATTATACATGCCGACGTTCCCTCATCCATTGATCTTGGGCCCTTTTGATAAATTTGATTTTCTAGGTCTTAATGCAATGGCGTGGTTTCATGTATGTCTCTAGTTCCATCTTTGCTCATGCAACTGTGTACTGGGTTTTGGTTGTGTAGATTTTAAACTTTTAATCTCGAGAGTCTTCATTATGGTCATTTTGAATGGTGATATCTAGACATAGAATGCTTTAGGAGGGTATTCTATGATACTTTACTAGACAAGATGGCATTTTGTGCTGATCCGCACCATGCATGTGGTGGCCTACAGTATAGATGTACAATGCCCCAAAATTGTCCTCCATCAGGCAGCTTTATGTCTAATTCATCGTCTGCAAATGAATGGTTTAGACAAGAGTTCACAATCAATGTGGAAAATCCATTGTTGTATTGGTAAAGTTTTCCGAATAGGGAGATTGAGGCATGGCCTAATTATCATGGACCACACCAGATGAACTACATTGGTCACGGGAATGATCCGAATGTACATTTTCTGGTTGAGTAAAAGTACATTGCATGCCAGGTATTCAAAATCAGTTAGGCAACGGCCGTTACGTAATGGTAACGGCCATAACCGCTATGCGTTACGGGGTCGAAATGGCCGTTACAGAAAAAACAGGCTATAACGGCCCCGTAACGGTCCCATAACGGCCCTGTAACAGTTTTTTCAAAAAAAAAAAAATGGCTGTTACGGCCCGTATCATAACGTTAACGGGCATGGCCATGCATTGTATAGTTCACATTATAGTGTGCTAAGCAGAGGGCTGTAGTTTATATCAATGAAATCTTTCTACTCATATTTTAAGCGTACTTATTTTATGAAAAAAATTATGAAATTGGGTATGTTGCATTTTTGTATTAATTTAATTTCAGCCAATAAAGTGCATTAGATATTGAAATTTTGGAATTGGTTTGCAGGTCTTTGAAGGCAACTGTGCTAGACAACAACCTCAATATTGTTGCTTCAGAGGTTGTGCATTTTGATTCTGAATTGCCACATTATAAGACTAAGGATGGAGTCTACAGGGACCCATTAGTAAATGGTAGAATAGTCTCTCCCACTTTGATGTGGGTGGAGGCTTTGGAACTCTTACTTGGAAAATTTGTGAAAGCAGAATTGGATTTTGGAAGGATCGCAGCTATTTCCGGCAGCGGGCAGCAACATGGTAGTGTCTATTGGAAGAAAGGCAGTTCAGCCACATTAGCATCTTTGAATCCCGAGAAACTGTTACTTTCTCAGCTTGGTGATGCTTTTGCAACAAAGGAATCACCTATATGGATGGATAGCAGCACGACCGCACAGTGCAGAGAAATAGAGATAGCTGTTGGGGGTGCATTAGAGCTATCCCAAATTACTGGGTCCCGTGCATATGAGAGGTTCACGGGCCCGCAGATCCGGAGGATATTTGAGACTCAGCCGGAAGTATATCATGACACGGAGAGGATCTCCCTCGTCAGCTCTTTTATGGCGTCGCTCCTGATTGGTGGTTATGCTAGTATTGATGAAACAGATGGCGCGGGAATGAACTTGATGGATATCAAACAGCGTGTTTGGTCGAAGATTGTTTTGGAGGTTTGTCAAAAGTGAAGTGGATTGCATTATATACTGTTGGAATTTCTTGCCATTGATGAGTGTAACGTTATGTTCAGGCTACTGCTCCAGGTCTAGAAGAAAAGCTTGGAAAACTGGTGCCGGCCCATGCTGTTGCGGGTCTGATAGCTCCCTATTTTGTTGAGAGGTCAGTCTTATGTTTCTCAAAGTCATGTTTCCAAGTTTGTCATACGGCATCATGTCTTTGATATTCTTATGAAATTTACAAGATTTTCATTTGAGAAGTTAGATTGTTAAGTGATTTTTTTTCCCAACTCCGAGTTCTGTTGTCCTGAATTGGGGAAGGAATGTGAGGGCCTGCTGTTGATTTGTTCTCTCAACTTGAATCTAGAATGATATTCTTTTGAATTTCCTTTGCAAAACTTAAACTTCTTGTAGCATGTTTCGAATCTCTCTGCAAATGAATTTGTTTGTAGAGGTTTTCTAGCCCCACATGCACCTCCACCCAGCTGCAAGTGCCGACCTAGTACGTGCGTAGGACATTCAAGCTATGTATGAGGTGTAGGACTAACTTTGTAGGATCATTTTGGGCAAAAAACTCAGGCTGTTCAACTCTCAGGTGGGCCACACATGTACAAAAACAGTGAATGGTAAAAAAAAACTTGCAAGTTCTTTAGGGCGCCCTATATTTTTATTATTTGTGCAACATGTTGATAGTTGAGCGTGTTGATCTTTTGGCCAGGTCATCTATAAGATGGGTCCCACCTGATACATGGCTCGGATCCTATCCACGTTCCAGGTGGCTCCTTGTGGAGGTGTGTGTGGAGGGTTGCATGCACAGTTCAATTTTTTAGTGCAGCATTTGGAACTTCTAGTACCCCAAATTGATTTTTGGTTTAATCTGTTGATTGGGTGACTTTGTTCTGAACTGAACGAGCATCAGGGGAGGACAAAAAGTTACACTGATGAGTGAAACTGAGATGGGTGGGTTAATACTCTTCTGTCCGCAAGAATTTTTTGTTTGTTTCCAGTTCTAATTGAAACAAGAAAAATGTTATTGGTGTAAATTCATTTCCTAATCTGATGACAGAGATACTTGCTAATGTACAACAAAGCTTTGTATGTGATGTGAAAAAAATGCACTTAATCAACATCATGGCTTTTTTGGTAGTCATAGTCAATATCGGTAAGCATGGAAAGCTGGTAATTCCATCATATATAAAACAAAGCATTCAAGAACTGGCATCTAAATCTATATGAATGGAGTATATTTCTTCTTGATACTTCTTTTTTTTTTTTGAATCGTTCAAGGGAGTTTTCTCTCAAGATGTGAGAAGTTCTTTGTCACAATATTCTCATCAGACTGTCTTTTCTATGTTTGGTAGATAATTTCTGTCGAGTACTAAGAAACATTGTTTTCAAGGAGTCTTTTGCATTTATTACATGTTGTTATTCTAACTTTACGAAGGTTACGAATCTTCACTTGGTGTTGACCACGAACCATACATCCCTATGGAGAAGAAATGGCTTGATATTCCATTAGATTCAACATTGAATTGTTACATTGCTTTCTTTTTAAAAAAAAAAAATCTTTCAATGTGTCACTTGTCCTTATCTATAAATTGACATTTTGAGATCTTTCAAGTGTCGCTTTTGGATCTGATCAACATTTGTATCTTGTTTGGTCACCTATTGCTGATTGATGACTGTAGATCGTTAGTAGCATAGTAGCACAAAATATCGAAGGTTCCCTGGCTTTTATATCATTATGATTTATGAGAGTGACAACAGTAGACTGCATTGGTCAATTATTTGAAACATTTCTTCTAGATATTGTGGTTGTTTATGTATTTGGAAATTGATTCATGGTATCAACACAAAAGCTAGTAAGGCAGAATTGTAGAGGCTTCTTACCAGATACTTGAATCTTGCGACTGACAACTGCATCACACTGCTTTCAGGTTTCACTTTAATAAGAGCTGCCTTGTTATTCAGTGGTCTGGAGACAACCCAAACAGCTTGGCAGGTGATTAATTGTTTCTCATTCATTACTTCTACTGATACTTGGTTGTTGGTTCGCATATCTTTCTTCTTTTAAAGTTATGTATGCTGTTGTGGTTTTGTCACTTTCAGTGTTAGCAATTGGACGCCAATGCTGCTTCTCTCAAATACTCAATTGCTTAAATTATAGGTTCCCAATTGCTCTCACAACACGACAAAAAGTGCTCTTCTTTTATACCAATGTATTATTGTTTTACTCACTAAAAAAAGATTGTTCAACAAATGACAAACCTCATTCTCGGAATTTCTTTGAAAATTCTTGAAGTTTTGCACTTCTCCTTGGCTATGTAAAAATAACAAATTAAGTAAATAGGTTGTAAAAACCAGGAAAATACTGAGAAATTTCACGATCATATCATGATGATATAGTGATAATTTCCAATTCCACGATCATATCACGATGATTTAGTGATACTTTCCAATTCTACGATTATATCATGATGATATAGTGATACTTTCCATTTTATTTATAAGTTTAAACATCAAAATGTGTTTGCAATATTGTCTTTCACTAACAAACTATATGGTGTTGTGATATTTTCAACTTATTGCCCATATTAGTCACATAGTTGTAGATGTTGGATTCTGGAGCTGCTTTCATTGTAGTGGGTGTTTTTTTGAAGATCAAACTGTAGACGTTGCATTTCTCTTGAACTATCATGTATTCTTCCATATTGCTTTTTTTTCACTGTTCATTATTACATATGATGTTTGTTGAACTTTTATAGGTTTGACCCTCAATACTCCTGGGGATCTAGCCATTAGTCTCGGCACAAGTGACACAGTAAGTTACAATCATGATGTTAGTGGTTTGCATGTTACTTCAAAATACAACACTCCCAAGTGCTTTGATAGTCATTTGTTGTTCTTGATAATGATTTTTATTCTATTTAGATATTTGGGATTACCAATGAGCCTCAACCTGGCCTAGAAGGACATGTATTTCCCAATCCTGTTGATCCAAAATGCTACATGGTGATGTTGTGCTACAAAAATGGATCTCTAACTCGAGAAGGTAGTGCCTTTAAAAAAATTCAGTCATCAATTTATTCATCGGTGAAACATTTGTTTTGCCATATTCCTGTATTGAGTGTGAACGAATGTGGTGGCAGATGTACGGAATCGGTGTGCAGAGAAATCCTGGGATGTTTTCAACAAGCTTCTTGAGAAAACGCCCCCATTAAATGGTTTGCATTCACTTCCAATTAACTTCCTTGGTGCTAATAATTCATGATAATTTCTTGGGTAATGTTCGGAAGTACCGAGAAGATGGTCTTCACACATTGCTTTTCTGTTTTAATTTTTATTTTATTTTATTGGAGAAGAAAAATTGGGGGTGGAAAAGTGGGAAAATGATTAAACCACCCATCTGGCTTTGGTGCATGGCGCTGCTTCAAGTGTTCAGTTCAAAACATATGTGCCCTTTCAACACATACAACAATTGTCTATCTGGGGTTGTACTTCCAAACACTACCATAGGCATCAATCACTTTCAGTGCAATGTTTCTTCATTTTCAAATAATTATGAGATATGCAGAATGTGCAGCAGAAGTACATGGTACATAGGTACTGACTACTTGCACAACCCATTTGATCTGCATTCTTATTGTGTCTGGTGCATCAGGGGGAAAGCTAGGATTCTACTATACGGAGCATGAAATCCTGCCTCCCCTCCCAGGTGAGTTTTTATTTTGTTTTCATTTTTTCCTTATCTATCATACTTCAATAATCCCCTAAAGTCTGAAACTAGCACTTTGTTGTTATAGTTGAGAGAATCCTAAAAATACAACTCTTTACATCTTTGTAGTGGGATTCCATCGCTATGTTCTTGACAACTTCTCAAGTGATTCATTAGATGAGTTGAAAGAGCATGAAGTGGACGATTTTGATGCCCCATCAGAGGTTAGTATGCTTGTATCTTATTTTACTCGTGTGCTGCTTGTATGAACAGACAATTGGCTGCCCAAGGGAATTAAGTTGGGAACATTTATTCTGATCAAGATGAAATGACGAATATTAATTATGTTTCCTTGTATTTAGAATAAGCAGCTCCAAATTTCACTTATGTTTCTATAAAGTCCATCGTGGGAGTAATATGATTGAAATTCGGTGCCGAGGAAGTGAATTACATTTTGGTTATTTCCACTTTCTTAGCTGACAATTGCAATTCAATTCGATAGTGCATTCAAGCTTTTCTTCCGAGGCCATTTTGAATGCTGATTCGACTCTGGTTGAAGGTACGTGCCATCATTGAAGGCCAATTTCTCTCTATGCGTGCTCACACGGAGAGGTTTGGGATGCTGTTTCCTCCCAAACGACTAATAGCAACTGGTGGTGCATCAGCAAATAAGAGCATTCTTAGTGCAATCACTTCCATTTTTGGCTGTGATGTCTATACGGTCCAACGACCAGGTATTAATCATTCGATATCCCACGCTATTGCCTATTTGTTTGTTTAATACCTCCTTTACCAGACTTCAAAGTGTGAAATAGGCTAGCATGTCTTTCTTGCATGTTCACACATACATTCTTTAAATGTTTTGGTCTGCATTTTTATTATTCTAGGAGGCATTATCAGGTCCTGATGCACCCATTTTGTAAAAGTGGGGCCCATGCTTCAACAGCGAGATCATGATCTGATGGGTGACACTTTGGATATGCCCAAAAAAATCAAATCTTAGAAGATCCTCACTTTGATCAGTAACCCCAATTTAGGCCTAAGGAAAACATACAGAGAGAGATCGGGAAAAGTCCAAATATTCGATCATCCAGAATCTCTAGTCTGCAAGATTCTTGGGACATTCCTCCTCTACAGGGGGACCATCAGATCAATGGTCAAGGAGACCGGACCATGCCCCACTTGTACAACAGCGGGAGTCATGGCAAGTTTTGATGGGGATATGTTTGCATTTTTCATTACAAAACAGTTCCCCATAACTGGATTTTAAGGTGACCCGTCCAATCCAAAACGGTCCAACTGACCCATCCACCTATGCGATTCCTTTAATTTGTATTTGTTTTCCTCCCTTGTATACTACATTGCGCATACCTGACGCTGCCTGGTAACCTCATCTTATCTCTGTTGGAGGAAAACATGGCATATCATGTAATCCGAACTTACTGAAATGAGCTAACTAGGTCAACCTGCTTGGTTTTGTTGAAGAACAAAACGAGTCACCCTTCTGAAAAATGTATATTGCACTGAGCTAGAATGAGAAGTACCAAGTGAAATTTATGTTCGTACATTGCTTATCTTTGATCAATCAAGCAAACGGAAAATCAGAAAATCAATTCACCTCTTCCTTGTTACAGATTCAGCTTCATTGGGAGGGGCACTGAGGGCAGCTCATGGGTGGTTATGCAACAATGCGGGCAGTTTCGTTCCCATCTCATGCATGTACGAGAACAAGCTAGAGAAGACATCGCTTGCTTGTAAGCTTTCAATGCCAGCCGGAGATCAACAAATCGTCTCCAAATACACTGTGCTGATGAAGAAGAGAATGGAAATTGAGGATCGTCTTGTCAAGAAGTTAGGCCGGAGGTAAACCACTAGCTTGAAATTGATCACAAGTGTAGCATCAGAAATCTTTTTATGAAAATAAAAATAAAAATGCGAAGTACTAATCTTGGCATTTTTGCTGCACATTGGTTATTTTAATACTTCCCGCGGTTGCACGTAGCATGAGGAACAGTTATGATAGCTGAAAGATCACAAAGAAATCCTATGTCAGATCAAACATCGCCACATTTAAAGATGTCATTGGGGAATGTGCAATGATGTTGAATAGCTTGGAGAGGAATTATTTTCAGTTTGTGTATGTGGGATGTGATCCAAACCATTTGTTTGTTGGGCATACCATGGATGAACTGTGTCCCCAAGAATCTCCATGCTAGAGCCAACTTATTCTTTCAATATTGGAGGTTCAAGGGGCATAGTCCATCCATGGTCACTGAACTGTGGGCCCCACTTACCAAACATTGTAATGCATGAGCATTTTCATAGCGGGCTTGAGTGGGGTGGCATGTGGGATGCAGGCACACTTTTTTTTTTATAGGGGGGGGCATGGTGGGGCCTGGTCTATGAGATAAAGGGATTAATTCTATTAGTTCTAGCTTTGTATAGAATGGTTGCAAATTGGAAGCTTGCGCTGATGTTGCAGCTTATACATTATCAGATTGCCGGCAAATGATTGTAGAGCCATCTTTCTACTACTTGTCATTGTTATGCATCGATCCTGTCCATCCATCTAATGGGCCCTATCATGGATGGCTTTAGCTTCTCCAATCTCCCCCACTAGATATTGATGTCAACCACTTTCATTTTCCACCATCACTTTTGAGGACCAATAGCTAGGATCATCTGATCCATGTCTATCACTAGATGGATAATGCTGCTGAAAGTATGATCTCTCTTTCATTCATTATCTCGTCGAAGTTGAAGGTAGAGCATTTGAATCCTTGGCAACCGTCTATTTTAGTCTTGTGGGCCAATGGGCAGATGGGTCACCATTGGTTGGATGTCTTTGTTGTTGATCTGTGCTGTGTATGGATGGTTGGAAAAAGTTGGACAAAAGAGATGGTCCTGTCCAAACAGTGGTCCACTTGTCAACGGTCCAAAGCATCTCTAAGGGTGGAGGGTTTATGTAGCTAATGTCAACAAATTCTTAAGCTGGTGTTCCCTCCTTAATAGCCTCAGGCATTCAGCACGTGCATGCTGATCTGGATAATCACTTGATGATCACTGCTATGAGTGGGCCCCACTCCAAAAATAACACAAGGTCCTGGGACTTTTGGCTACCAGTAGTATGTCTTTTTTTTTTTTTTTTTGCACCCACCGTTGATGGATCGCCACACTTTTATCTGGAAGATTGGAATACCCTAGCCACTGGAGCTGGTCATGGGATGGGTGAGTCGTTCCGAACTGAGTAGGCTTCGCCCAATCCAAACTCAAACCAAGTGGAGTTTTGAGTTATCCATTAACTCGACCTGAAACCCGACTTGACTCGGGTATATATATACATATCACCCGACCCGATCTGATCCCAAACTCTCTCCCTCCCTCATCCTCCTCTTCCAAGCCCAGCAGCCACCCACCACCACCACCTCTCTCTCTCTCTCTCTCTCTCTCTCTCTCTCCACTCCCTCTAGTCAGATGCCAACCCGACCCGGCTTGGTACTTCTAACAGGGTACTCGGTCCAGATCAGTCCAGCCAGACCCGGACTCGGATCGGGTCAGACATGCTGGACTCAGTACCAAGTCGGATCGAGTTCGGGCAGGCCTATTTCAAAACTGGATCGAGTTGGGTTAGCCCTAACTCGGTTCAACTCGATGCCCGGTGCTACTAGCCACCCATGTTTGGAATTTTTTTTTTTTATAAAAAGAGTTAAATGATCAAAGGTTGAAATAGTCATTTTGCAACATTTTCAAAAAACTTTTAATCCTGTCTATCCATTCTTTCTTTCTTTTTATTTGTAACGATGGCCCACTTGATAATTGGAGTGGGTCCCTATGCCAAGCCATTTATGGACCTGGGGCCCACCCACCTAGCCTTTGAGCCAAGTCTAAAAGCGCATGACTGCTCTAGCCGAAGATGCCAGGTCCATTGCCACCCTTTTGGTCCGTTGGTTCGGACCCCTCTCCCCCATTTTGGTGCCCCACTGATCTGCCAACGGAAGGTCAAAGATGGATGTGTAGGATCTTCCAATCTGGAAGACTTTTGGGATCTACACCAGTGTTCAAAAAGTATAAATAAATAGACCCCCCCAAAAAAAAATGTCCCTTCAAGGGCTGAAACAAACGACCACCACATGCTAATGTGGTACGTTCGGAATAGCCAGGCCGTTAATAAGGCGGGCCCACAGTGAATGTTCCTTAACACAAAAAACCCCACTGATCCATTCGATCAGCTGGGCTGAAAATGTACCAACAATGGACAAAAAAAAAAAAAAAAATGATAATTACAACTAATGATCTACACTCCACCCGAATAATGCGCTGCGAACCCGACTTTTTTTTGGGTAGGACAGAGGGTTCCATCTGATGAACGTCCTGGATCCCATACTAATGTGTCCTGTTATACCATTTTCTCTCCACCAATCCATGAAATCTGTAACCATGGCGAAAAACAGATGAAATGGAAACCATTACCCACTTAAATATGTGAGGAAAAGGCCCGACAGAACCATGCTGCCCACCAACAATCCTATCTCCAGGGCTCACCAAAGCCATGGATGACCGCAGGAGAATGTGGCCCACCAAAATAGCTGCTGACAGTGAAAGAACTCAGAAGTGGGAGCTGACACAGTCGTTGGAGATGGAGCCACGGAACCATGCCATCTTTTGTCACCATAAACTCGCCTGATTAAAAAGCGCACACAATCACACATTTGAGGCAACAACTAGCATGTAGTCGATGAAGAAATGCCACCTACTATGGTTGGTGATCCTGATCATCTGGTCGGGAAATCCCGAATGGACGAGCGCCCCAGTCGGGATTGATTGTCACACCTGTAAAATAACTAATCATGGTTATTTTAAAAATTCCACCACGTTTGTATATTCACTTCATATACTGGAGAAATAACAAGGAATTAATGGGCAGAACCAATGCATTAAATATTGGTATAGGCCCCCATATTGCTTACCCTGCATCGAATATATGGGTGGACCGATACAGATAGATATGGCTGACAAGGCTGTATAGTGTCTTGCTGCACTCACTCCATACAAGGGCCATGATTCATTTATCTAGACTATTAATCTTATGGAGGAAAACTGCAAATGGGGGCTGACTCAAAAACCATCCAGATACAAGATCCTAGCCATCCAATATCTGGCCTTTTTCCAGGACTGTTGCAGTATGTTTCTCAACTGTCCATTTGAAGGCCATACAGGACAATGCTTTGAATCACCAAACCAATGTCCCCATTTGTAGGCGCGTCAAGTCACTATACCCTATAGACATAATTCATTGGTAATAACTCCAAATTCATTCCCAATTAATTTAAGCAAAAGAATAAATCCATACATTGGAATTCTGTATAGCGACATGAAAGATAACATACTGAAATATGGTTGTTCTCAAACAGTGTCATCAAGACATGATTCATAAGTAATAAAAAGAGGTATAACTCAAAGCTTGGAGAAATCATATGCTACATTCTCCTTTTCAGTTTGTATAGACAGGACCCACAGTTCAGTAATCCAAGTCTACAAGATTGGAAGAACCCGGTGATGAAATATTTGGCCTTCTACTGGTTGAATGGAACCGTTGCAGTAATCTTCTTTGTAAATCATTTCTTAATTGCCCAACGATTTTAAAAAGTTTAGGATTTTGAAGTCTGGAAGATTATTGGAGTATCGACCATTCATGATTGGGCCAATGTTATCAATGGTTTGTGTAGAATCATACAGTGAATGAGAAGGGAAGAAGGAGCTGAGAGAGAGGAAGAGAGAAGTAGCTGAAAAGAGAGGTCAGGTTTGGACGTCTCACCTCCCTTATATCTTGTAAGTCATAGGAACCAAAAACAACAAAAGTGCCCCTCATTACAATAAGACGAGGTACTGCAACTTGTGGTACTGGTACCGTACCATCTTTCCCGTCAACGTGCCACTTGGGTAGTGGAGGACATCAGTAACACAAAAATAATAGTCCCCACCATGAATATCACATGGCACAAAAATCAAGCCAGTATGATCATCAGGTGGGCCACACTGTTGGAATCAATGGACAGCTGACCATCTAACTCAACATACAGGTGTGGTCCCTGGGTTTTCTAGAATGGTGATGTGCATGATGGGGCCTCTCATTTTCATAGTGCTGATTTCCTAAACAAGCAGCACATGGGTGGAGAAGACGGTGCAGTGCCAAAAGTTGTGGTACTGTTGCCTTTAGGCAATCAGTTTTTAAAGCGTAAACAAACACATGCTAGG
Source organism: Magnolia sinica (assembly GCF_029962835.1). NCBI lineage: Eukaryota > Viridiplantae > Streptophyta > Magnoliopsida > Magnoliales > Magnoliaceae > Magnolia > Magnolia sinica. The sequence goes on along the minus strand of NC_080583.1, from coordinate 10,773,858 downwards.
GCCTTCTTTTTAATTTTCTCTTTGAAACAAAAACGTGCCCCTGACAGAGTGGAATGGCAGAACTGGATTCGTGTCACCAACCCCAATGAGTAGGGATAAGGATTAGATGGTGATGATGATCAAGCACAAACCAAGGTATTCAAAATCGGTTATGGTAACGGTCATAACCATTACACGTTACAGGGTCGAAACGGCCGTGATGGCGGTTACAGAAAAAATAGGTCGTAATGGTCTTGTAACAGTTTTTTCAAAAAATAAAAAATGGCAGTAATGGCCGATACGGGGGCCGTAATGGCCATTACAGCCCGTATCATAACGGTAACGGCGGTGGCCGTTACGGCCACCGTTACCATTTTGGAACACCTTGGCACAAACACACTGATTTTACCTTCAACAACCAACACTAATTCTTCCATAGCAAAGTATATTAAAAGCATTTCCAAGAAAGATAACTTATAACACATCCAATGGTTGGATGGATTCAAGGAAAAATACCTGATTTGAATAACTGTGCACCAATCCTTCAAAATAGCCCCCAAGAAGATCATTGATCAGCACCGTCCAAAGCATCCCCGCCTCTTCCATGACCCATGCCTCCACCCCTACCCCTGCCCCCTGACACAATCATCATAACAATTGTAGACATGAATGTTAGTAAAGATAAGCACATTCTATATCAGTAGAGAACAACTATACAAGAAGAATCCAATTCTTACCTCTCAATCACTAAAGGGCACATTTGCGAATCATGATTTTGCCCCCAACATGTGGGACACATTCCGGCATAAATTCCATCCGCCTCCTTACCGAACTTGATTCTCTTGCTTGCATCATGACCCTCTGCTTGTATGATGTTTTCATCATGTAAGACAACACTCTTTGGAGATGGTGCTAGCCCACTTCTACCATTGGTGCCGGCTTGGTCCAAACATGCCACCTCATTGCTGCCAATTTTTTCAATAGGACTATCATTCTGTCCCATGATTATGTGTTCTTCTTTGTTCATGCCTTCGACCTCCTCTATCAAATCCGAAATCCGATCTTTTGCAAAGTCATAAACCCGCAACGATTTTAATGCTGCTTTTGAAAACCTCTTCCAACATAGCCTCAGGTCATCACGTCGTACAAATGGCGGCAACTCACCAGCTGCCATTGGTAGAGGTTTGTTTGTAAGACTGAGTCCTACTTTTGCGTGCCGTGTCCACCTTTTCAAGATGTAGCGTGCTGGCATTTTGTCGATACATAATGTTCTGAATACGGCCAATGAATGTCTGCAAACGATCCCTTCACGCTCGAAGAGGAGACATCTGCAGGTTACTGCTTGTTCTTCTTCATCAAACAAGACATTATACACTTTTCCTTTTATGCTCATGTGGGTAACCTCATATGTGCTGATCGCTCCATTTTTCTCAACCAAATTTGCATTGTAAGGAGGGCTCTGGAACAACTCCTCTTGGACGTCAGAGAATATTTCCCTAGTATAAATGCTTCCCAACTCAGTGTCCATAGGAAAGGAAGTTCTGGGCATGGGCAGATCGTATGCCATTTGAGCATCTGCCTCCGACTCCTTGTGACGTTGATCATACAATGCTTTCTGATACCCTAGTATGAATTCAATAGGCATTGAATCATGGTCCACGTGCTCTTTAAACAGAGAGTTAATACTTTCGACCTGTTGGGCAGTGGACATTCCGGCAAGGAAGACGTTTTTTGAATAAACTGGAACCCACATGTCACGGATTCTATATATTTGGCGAAGCCATTCAACATCTTCGAGCTTGTATTCTTTTACCATTCTTTTCCATAGTGCTTCAAACTCTTCAACCGTGTCAGATTGATGAATGCATTTGTCGAAGTCATGTTTGAAAGTAGAACCTTCGTAATATAGATGTCCTAACCTCTCTGGTATTTTATGCAGTATATGCCACATGGAGAACCTATGTTGGATATCCGGGAACACATCTGCAATTGCTGCTTTAATAATTCGATCTTGATCTGTAATTATAGCCTTCGGATGCTTTCCTCCCATTGCCTTAAGCCACGTCTGAAACAACCACTTTAGATTTTCTATAGTTTCATCGAAGAGGAGACCGGCACCGACCAGAATGGGTTGCTTACGATGGTTCATTCCAATGAAAGGAACAAATGATACATCGTATTGATTAGTCTTGTAGGTGGTGTCAAAACAGATGACATCACCAAATACCTGATAATCTAATTGTGAACCACCGTCCACCCAAAAACAAGATGTTACTCGGCAGTTTTTATCTATTTGAGTTTGGTAGTAGAAAGAGGGATCATCGATACGGTTTTGCTTGAAGTATTCATAAATAGCATGTGCATCCTTCTCATAACTTTGAATACTTTTTTTCCGAAGACTATTCTCCACATCTCCATCTAAACAAACTACCTCGCCGTGCTCGCCTGATTCATTTGCATGGAAATCCGGGGCCTTACCAGCATCGACACCTACCTCATTTATACTAACAATAACATTTAAATCCTCATTTAGTGCATTCCTGTGCAACGGGAGAAAATGAGATTCGATTGGACCCACTAATTTATGGGAATGTTTCTCCACAAACTTCGACACAAGCCATCTATTTTCGCCTTTCCTCTTAATATGAACTTTTGCCGGGCAACCGACTCTAGTAACCGGTTTAGGAGCCCTCTTACGTTCCATATTCTCCAAATACCTTTTTCCTCGCTTCCCTTCTTTGGAACAAGACAGAACTCGAAAGACCACTTGGCCGGTTCTTTCAGACTTCCGTATTTGATTGCGACGTATGCTAAATCCACATATCTTCCCATATGCATTATAGAATTCTGTGGCTGCCTCTTCGGATTTGAACTCCTTCCCAACATGTGGTTTAAGGTCATCGGGCACTACCGGTATGAACTCCTTTTCATGCTCCCCACTTGCCCCAACCCCAACAACAGTGACAGGTGGCATGGATGTAATAGGTTGAATATCCCCAAGAGCATCTACAGATTTTACCGCTGGCACGGCTTGTATGATGCCATCGAAATTTATAGCCTTCTTGTGAGTAGGGTGAAAACGTGATTTAGTTGGGGTCGTTAGCTTATGACAATGTTTCTCCACAAACTTCGTCACGACCCATTTATCTTCACCCTTCCTTCTGATATGAACCGTCGCAGGACAACCAACTCTAGTGATAGGTTTGGGAGCCCTCTTACGTTCTGCGTTCTCCAAATACTTTTTTCCCCGTTTCCCTTCTCTAGAACAAGATAGAACTCGAAAAATTACTTCACCGGTTTTCTCTGATTTTCGTATCTGATTACGACGTATGCTAAATCCACATGCTGCTCCATATGCAGTGTAGAACTCTGTGGCTGCCGCTTCAGATTTGAACTCCTTCCCAACATATGGTTTAAGGTCATCGGGTGCTGCCGGTATGAACTCCATTTCAGGTTCCTCGCCTCCTCCATCAAACCCACAATTGATGGCAGGTGGTATGGCCGTAATAGGTTGAACACACCAGACATTATTTATACATCCTACTATTGTCACAGATTGTCTAACGTCATCAAAATTTATGGCCTCTACTTTCGCGACTGGTAGAATCTGGTGGCCATCTTCTGCACATAAGGTCGTTTTCGTTGGTTCTATGCTGCTGTCTTTTCCATACTCCATGGCTGAAGCAAGCTGCCAACATAAGAAGGAAACCATAGATTATGAGTGAGATTTAGTCAGTGGTCAGTAGCCATTCAAGAACTGATAGTTGCATTGATACTCTCATACAATTCAAACACCACCACCCAACTCCTTGCACTTCTCCAAATATATAACTATTCATTGAATTTCCAAAACCGTTCTTCACCAAGTAGGAAATGCCATGGCATGAATACGGAGAAGAGCTTGTTGAGATGAAATGGATTTTATAAGGTATTTGAACTATGTGAAATTAAAGGATTACAACTATCTATTCTTGATGCCTAGAAGAGGTGAATCAAGGCTAACAGCTTCGGTCATAGCTTTGCTCCCCACTAACACGAGTTCAAGTCCCCTCCCTGTGGATTACCCAATGCACATGGCTGGCGGGTGATTGTGTGCCATCCACAGGGAATAGTCTCGCCTTAAGGGGTGGAGACACCCTGTCGTCATTATTAAAAAAAAAAGAAAAAGAAGGCGAATCAAGGATTTTTTTTTTTCTTTCTTTTTCTGTGCTTAGGCTATTGTGATTATGTATGACATCTTGCGTTTTGACAAGCTCAAATAAATGAATCTTACCTCAACATGATGATGCCACAATGATGGTACTATACCTATGGAAATGTGACACAAACACATAGGACTTAGGAGAATGCTAATGACCCTGCCTTCATGGGGACATAGCAATGTCTTGAAAACTTTCAATTGACATGTGAGATGGGTGAATCATCATTTGGACAGTCAATTCATTTGTAACACCAGGGGCAAGCAACGGTACAAAAATCATGTGATTGAATGACCCAAACCATCCGGTCAATAGTATGAGCGATTGATAGTCAAGGTGAAGTGCAGAAACAAAATAGGTCTGATCAGCATCTTGAAACACCTATTCAATAAGCCCCACCATGGATTGCTTATGATTCCAAAGAAGTATTTTGGGTTGATGATGTTAACCATCCATTCTGTTTTTTACTGTCCATTTTATAGGCAATTGATCGGATGGTTAGAATTGTCTAGTTGGTGTGATTTCACATGATATCCCAAGAAACGTGTGTTGGACCTACACATCGTGAAAAATGATTTTACAGATTTTTTGTTAGGTTCAACATACATTTCATGAGCTATATTTTGAAGTTCCCACCACTTAGATGATCCGATCCATCCATAAGTTGGCCTTCTCTTTTACAGCCATTCTTTTTTCAAGACATGAATGAGGTGGTTAGGATTCCCCAATAAAAATGATTATTTAGGGCCGTAAGCAATCTAGGGATGGGCCCAAACGATTAGATGGCTCAAATTGATATTACACCTGTTTTGACCATCCAATTTATAGGCAATTGATTGGATGGTTAGAATTGTCTAGTTGGTGTGATTTTACATGATATCCCATGAAATGTGTGTTGGACCTACACATCATGAAAAATGATTCAGCATAAAGGATAAAGTGTGTGTTGATTGGACGGTTTAGAATTGATCGGTTGGTTAGAATTGTCTACTTTGTGTGATTTTACATGATATCCCATGAAATGTGGACCTACACATCATGAAAAATGATTTTATAGATTTTCCATTAGGTTCAGCAGACATTTCATGGCTATATTGTGAACTTCACACTACTCAGATGATCTGATCCATCCATAAGTTGGTCTTCTCTTTTACAACCATTCTTTTTCCGAGATATGGATAGGGTGGTTAGGATTCTCCAATAAAAATGATTCTTTAGAGCCATAAGCAATCCAGGATGGGCCCAAACAATTTTATGACTAAAATTGATTATTATTCCTGTTTTTGACTGCCCATTTTATAGGCAATGATTGGATGGTTATAATTGTCTAGTTGGTGTGATTTTACATTTTATCCCATGAAATGTGTGTTGGATCTACACATCACAAAAAGGCCAATTTACAGAAATGTTTGACAGTTCCACATTTAGTAAGGATGCTAGGATTGTCTCATCGATTTTAATATGGACCGTTGTTGCATTTATAGTTTTTATCTGCCATAATAAGAATGATGTTGGTCAATCCAAGCTGGGGAACTTTTGGGCGGCATCCCTTATCCACAACATGGCCCACTGAACCAACTATCATGATGATGAACGGACCACGGGCCTCACACGTTCAAATAACAATCGAGGACCGTACGCATATTCTTAAGCAGAGGATCATGAAATTCCTTGTTTGGCATGAGATCAAAGGAGGAAATTTATGATCTGTTCTACTCAAATGGAGCATGCCTAAAAAATCTCCACAAAAAAGTCAATCCTGACCTTTGAATCAATGGCCTGCAAAAAGAAGGTTAAGAAGGGAAACGCAGCAACAGCCTGCATTCATCTCAATTGGCGGATAGGATCTTCTGATATGGGAGATAATCAGGGCATGTTCCATCTACAGAGGGACCAGATAGGCCAATGGTCTGGATCACTGAACCATGGGCCCCACTTGAAGAATGTAAAAAACAACATAACCAGAACCACAAAAAAAAAAAAAGGAATTAGAAGTCCTGATGCATCAGCACCCATTTCATATAAGTGGGGTCCATGTCTGAAGATCCAAACCGCTGATATTACGGGCTCTGCTGTGAATGGAATACTCCTCCAACATCACCCATAATTAAGAATTCCTAACCCTTCAATCACCCCCCTAAAAATAGACGGTAAAGAGAAAAAGAAAAACATCAACGGCCCAAAATAATGGTCCAAATGTTAATGGACAGAATCTCCTCATCGTGAATAGTTCCGGTCAGCTCCATTCTAAGATGAATCCCGTAAGATCAACGGTCTCGATCAACCAAAAAGTGGGACCCAATTGAACAACATCAAGATTCTAAAATTCCTACAGAACGAGAGAGAGAGAGAGAGAGAGAGAGAGAGAGAGAGAGACCTTTGATTGAAAGAGATACTCTTTCTTCTATATCTTCTTCTTCGTGTTGGGTTTTCTAAGAAGAGAGAGAGGCAGAGGGAGGAGAGAGAGGAGATGGATCACCTGCAACCGATTGTAGGTTAGATTAGGTTAACCTACAACTCTACAACCTCATTTTGGTCCCTTCCAGAAGAATGTTCACTTACAACGTTGTATGTGAATTTTCGTGTACAACGCTTTTTTCCCGCCAACGCTTTCATTTTTTAGAAAATCTGAGCCGTTCAAAAGGTAGATACCATCATAAAAAGATCCTTCAAAAATCATTAAATCGGTAATTCTGTTACATTGAGTCAATATCCGTTTTGCATTGATTTGGATGGTTCTGGTCTCTTGATCAGTGGTCCATCATGATTTTTACTTCAAATGATCTTTTCGATGCGTCCCACCTTTTTAACGGATCTGATTTTCCATGCAAGTTATATATACGAAGGAAAGAAAGGTTGTATGTGAAAGTGTAAAAGGTTGTATGTAAACATTTGCCTATATTAGAAATTTTAAAGGTATTTGCGCGGAGAGAAGTTGAACAGGTGAATCGCGGTGTATGTGTCGAATTGAGATATGTCTACCAGATCGTGCCCGTATAATAGGTGGGACTCTGCGTGAAAATTACTTCTGCCTTAATCCAGTATAGTAAAATCAATAAATGGGCCACATTTTACATTGAGTATAGATGGTATAGATTTTCTTTTTAAATGTTCATTTTCCTTGAATTTTTGTGGCCCACATGACAACTGGATTGGTCCGATTTACGGTCCAGATCATTTTTTCAGTTGGCCCCACGTATTTATTGGACGGAATTCCGTACACGTTCCCCACTAAATGAATCTCTGGTAGCATTCCACGCACTCTTTACGCAAAACGAGAAAGGCTGCAGCGTACAAGTGATAATTCCCTTGGCAAAGTAAAAGGACGCGGATTGCGTACCAGCACTGCCAATAGGTACGTAGGTACTGGACGGTGCATGGCCCACAGATAAATTTAAAGCTATATATGAGCCGAGTTAGCTCGGTCCGCTGTTCGAGTCGACTTAGAAAGGGCCTGAAATTAAATTCTAACGGAGTCGAGTTAGTTGTTGGAGCCCGGAAGTATTGGAGCCGTTCGCAGGAGCCCAACTCTACTTGGATTGACAGATACCTCATTTCAACACGGAGGTTTTGGTATTGATTGGGGCTAACAATGAAGTTAAAATGAAGTGTGAACTGACAGCCGGTGTACTAACAGGCTAGCAAAAACAAAAAAAACTCTACTTAGATTGAACCTCAAATCCAGCCAACTCCGGCCGAATAAGCTTGGTGACTAGTTATTTGGATATTGATATTGCTTGCTGAGTATTTGATGAAATAATCTAATGAAGTATTGTTTTGGATGTATATATTCTTAGTAGGATTAATTAGTGGCGAGGGAGGAACAAATACCAAACAAATCTCTAAACAAAAAAGATTGCCCTCTAATCTTTATTTTGATGTTTCTTGAAATACTTGTAAAGTGTTATCACCGTTTTGCATTCCGTGAGAAATTGAAAATTATTTTATATGATTGAAAAACATAGTGCACAAATACATATTGGACTTAAAAATACCCAAGTTACTGATTAAGCCAAGCTAACCAAATGGCCTTGAGGATTGAGCTAAGTCATGTCGTAGCTGAGATTAGCTACTAGCCCAGTCGAGCCAATCTATGCCAAGCTCAACCCAATTTACAGCTGTACATACAGCGATGTCTATTTTTTGTTAGCTTGTTAGTACACCCACTGTAAGTTCACCCTTCACTGTTAGCCACCCCCACCAGGGAGTAAGTACCAAGACCTCCGTGTTGAAACAATGTATCTTTCACTTGGTCTACCACTTGAGTTATAGGGATGTCTTTGTTTTATCCACATCCTTCCATCTTTGATGATTATTCTAAGGCATGATAATAAAAAAAATGAGGTTGATACAACTATCAAGTGACCCACCACCAAAAAGGTAGGGATTGGACTCCTGGGTTAAAAACTTACAAAGGCTTACTTTATTGTTTATTTTCCGTCCAACCTGTTGATTAGATTTTTTTTTAAAAAAAGTAAAAAAAAAAGTCTTGATTAAGAAAAAACACAAATATCAGCTTGATCCAAAGCTTTTGTGGGCCCACAAAGTTTTTAACGGTGGGGGTTCAATCACCAAAGTTCCGGTGGTGTGGTCCACCTGAGATTTTGATTTGCCTTGTTTTTGGCTCCTAAAATAAGCTGGATAATGGGTTTACGGCGTGGATAAAACAGTGGGGCCCACAGAGCACCATCTAGCAGCAGTCGCTACTGGCGGTGTGATTAGGCAATCCGCGTCCAAAGTAGAATACTCGGTTTTGTTAGTACGTAGAAGTGGTGATCATGGTTTAGTGATCCAGACCGTTGATATTTTGTTCCACTCTAAATGCGCATGGGATGATATCAACCATTCAAATGATGGATAGTAAATGGACGGTTGATAAAGTAGCAATTGTCCACATTCACAATATTTGATGGATAGAATCATCCAGTATTGGGTTTTTTGGTGGACTATCAGCAATCAGGCCCATCATATCAACGGTTAGGATGACCGAACACTTGCACGCACCGAGGAGATATCAAATGGGAAAGATTAAGAGATCATTCACCGCACATATGCCCTGGCCCAAAATGAAGTGGGCCACACGTGTGAAAGAATATAGGTCGTTGTCATCTTTTTTTTCCAACCGTCCATTTCCGGATACACAGCTTGATGAGCGGACCATCATGATCTTTTTTCCAGTCATCTACACGTGCTCATGTTGAATGGCTTGGATCCGGCACAGGTGTGCCACGTCTGCACTTGTGGCGCTAATCATATATTCAAGCTCTCCTCGCGCGAATCACCCTGCAGGCAGTCGTATGTCCTTGGGGACCTAGCGACCGGTAGTAGCCGGTTGCGACGGGAACACTTCTCTTTTAGCCGTGAAATCTCAACCGTTGGATTGAGACCCGAATTCTGAACTGGCACGGACGTGCATTTGATGTGAATTATAGGTCAGGCAGGTTGCACGCGAAATTCACGTGAGATCCTCACGTGAGGAAGGCTTTTTCCAGATACACTATCTTCACCAAGCACAAATGCACGACGGGGCCACCGAGAAAGAGGGAATTGATCTGTGGTGTCAAGTCATGGTAGTGTGGAGAAAAACAGGCCAACGATGCGTGAAATCCACTCCGACCATCAGGTGAAACATCTCATGTTTGGCCAGGATCCCAAAATTTAGGCCGTTCAAAGAGTCAAGTGGGCCATAGCATAGAGAAAAATAGGGAGAGGATGCCCACCCATTAAAAACATCTGATTAGTGTGTGGGGCCCATTTTGGTGTTTATATTCCATCCAGCCATTCATCAGATGGTAGTGACCAGGATGAAGGGACCCACCAAAAATCAGATCATTTCAAAATTCTAGTGGACCACAAGACGCTTATTAGACATGATTTTTACATGGGTTAATAAAGTTTCTTTATGGACCCGACCGGCTTTTCTTTTTTCCATTCCAGCCCCACTTCTTAATCTCACTAACTAATCTCTTTTAAACGCGCCTTTTAAGGAAAACGGCAAAGGGACGTTACTATTTTCTGTTTTTCCCAATATACCATCATCTGACTATTTTATAAAGTCACCTTCTCCTGCAAGTCCTTGTTGAATGGGGCCCACCCAATGGGGATCGGATTAGGTGTTACCGGGGTAACACGTTAGTGGGTGTTTCTCTCACCGTGGGGCCCATCTTGATGCATGTATTGTATATCCACACCGTCCATCAGTTTTTCTGCTTATTTTAGGGCCATTGTGCTAAAAATGAAGTAGATCCAAAACTAAAGTGGACCACATCATAGGAAACAGTGGTCATTGAGCATCCACAGTTGAAAACTTCCTAAGGCCCACCATAATGCTTATTTGCCATCCAACCTATCCATCACTGTCAGACTATGAAATTTGGACACTTAAAAATCTGCCCAATTCAATCATCTTTCAAGCCATAAGGTTAATTTGAACGTGAACCTTTTTGGATGGTTATCCATTGTTTTCCATGGTGGGGCCAAGTATCTTTCAAGCCATAATGTGAATTTAATATGGATGGTTATCCATTGTTTTCTTTGTTTTCTATGGTGGGCCAACCATGTTGGGTACATGCCAGCCAACCGTAGGATTAGAAAGCTTCACCATGACGATGGGATGCCTAAAACATCAAGCCCATACAATTATTGGGTTGGCCAATGAAAAAAAATTGAGAGCCATTCAAATAAAATTAGAATTCACATGGTGGTTGCATGATGGTTGTATCAGCATGATTTTTTAAAGCGTCCAACTTTCAAGGTGGGGAAATCCTTCTGTGCATGTTGGTTTTATAGACACATACAAACGGCCCATGCACAACACTTGCAGGGTGAGTTTATTATCAATCACTTGTTGAGGAATCGGGTTTACCAATCTTATATGATAAGGCTGGGCAAGTAGAAGGGAATGCATTCGGATTCATTCACCATACAATTGACAATTTACGAATTTGTGTTGGTTTTCAATTTCGATATGCGATCACATGTATAATAAATGGCCTAATTTTAATTATGTGTGCATGTATATGTTATGTGTGCTAGAGTTGTATTTGACTTGAATTGAATAAACGCCTCCCAATTGTAGGCGTCAAAATAGTTAGATTATGACTATATATGTGAAGATTTACTCCACGGAGGATTCGCCCTTTAGATGTGTCTTTTTTACCTTGAAGATAAAGACTGATCGTGACAATGATAACGTAGTTGTATTTCTCAACAAAATAAATGTTCAAAAAGAAAGCCAGAAATTAAAAGTTAGGTGCTGATTATATTAATTTGAATATAGTTGCAATATATTAGGTAAATAAATAAAATAAAGAAAAAATTACTAACAACAATTCAAGTGGGCGAGACGGCCATAGACGATTGATAATCTTTTGGACCTGGATAATCATGAGATTGTCGTGGTTTGGTCAATAAGTTGTGATCGAGAAAATTACTAAATAAGGACATAAGGATTGAGAGTATTCGACAATGGGGTCTAGATGGTTAACTAAATTTAACTTGTTGCAGTGATGCACTGAACGGAAGTGGAGATTAAACTAATATATGTTTATTGATTCAAACTTATTGTAGCATGACGTTGAACAAAAGTGAAGAGGCTAAACTAAGCTAAGCTAAGATAAACATGTATACGAAACAAAAGATAAATAATGTTGAGTTGAAAAGAATTGTTTAATTGGATTGGCGAGGGGTCGAAGCTCATTGCCATGCGATGCTTTTATATACTTGGATTTGACGGTGGCCTTACATATGATCTCTTAACTTTTGGGATCGATGTTCCAATTGGTTAATGGCCTTGGCTTGGTATGCTTCTATTGTGTGCACTAATTAGGAGTTTACAATTGCATGTTTCTAATTAAATATGACCATGTGTGACTGATTTTCACCACCTTCGCATTATGTTGAGTTACAATACTCTCTAAGCGCTTTGCAGATGTATAACTTATACTTGTTTTCCATGTGGTCGGGAGGGTGGCCGCCTTTAGGGTTGCAATTGTACGTACATCTCTGAGTATCCTAACGTGTGACGTGTGCCCCTTCTGTAGAAGTGTATTTAGGATCTTCATAATCTATCTTCCATACTCTGAAAGTACTTTTTATAACCTTCGTACATGTACCAACACGTGATATCCTAATCGTTAGATCTAGCTACGACAGGTTAGGTATAAATAGTTTGATGTGCACATCAAATTTATCTATACAAGACGTAGCATGGATAGCTTCTGCCTCAAAGATCAATGCTATTAAATAATTTTAACCATATGATCATTGGTCTAATAAATGGGCAGTATAATAAACAGTAGAAAAAGTAATGGATAGGATTGTCTTGTCAATTTTAATTTTAAAATGCAAACCATTTTTTGTAATACATAGCGGAACCAATGGATGTCACACCATTCCATGTGACCTATGGAGAGATGGCTTTGCAATATTTCAGATTCTTGGTGTACACCGTGTCATTTCCCTTGTACCCAACCAAGAAAGACTTTTCTTAGGGGTCATTTGGCACTATGGATTTGGGGGGATTTCAACTGGGGGTTTCAAATAGGGGGTTTGAAATCCACAGTGAGAGCTTGGATTATACCTAAAATCCATTCAATAGTTGCATGTGTAACATGTATGTCACCATACTATTGTTCTATTGGGCACATGGCCCACTAATGATATCAAAAAACAATTAGATTATTAATTGCATCACTATAACTACTTTAATATGATGATCAACACTATCCAAATATTGTCCATGTAAATCTACGGCTAAAAATTGTTGGTTAGTCACTCGGACATGATCTTGTGCATGTGGCCCATTTGAGACTTGGAATTTCATCATTTTTGGGCAAAACATATATTTCAACAGGCTTATTACAACCATTGTGTTAAACATTACATATGTTATTAATTAGAGATATTAAAGTTGATTTATTAATTAAATTCAAACCTCCGTAAATATACCATGTATATCTACTTTTGGATTAAAGTTGATTCCCAATCCATGTTGTTAAACACAATAAGAGGATTTCAAATCCAAGGGGTTCTAAATCCAAGGGGTTCCAAATCCACGCTCCCAAACAGGCCCTTAGAATACATCCTCACACACTGTAAAAGAATATGTTTGGACTTTAGTGTTCGAATCATGATCATCTTCTAATGATCCATACCAGCTATATGAGAAGTCCCATTATGTGAGAGTTTTCTTTTAGAATAGCCCATTTAAGAAAGTTGTCTAAATAAATGGCTTGTGTCATTCATAAGGGCCCAAATCTAACTGATAGAGTTAAGCATATCTTATGCCACCTCCGACCAGATCGGAATGCATTCGAGCAAACATTCATAAGAAAATCTTAGTAAGGTTTACTTGTTCCACGCCCAAGTGGGAACCTGTTAAATCCTACCTGATAGGCAACTTTTGTAAACCAGTAGCTGTGTGGATGGAACTTTCATGAGACCCACCCCCATCCATCAGGTACATAACTGACGTAGGGATGAACGTTATGAGGTTGATCACCGTCTTCCTCAAGGATAACTATTCCGAATCCACGGAGCTTCTCTGGACTCTTCACAGAGACTTCTCGAATCCACGAGGAAAGAAAGCAAGAAAATAGAAATAAATTCTAATAAATTCGTAAATTGATTGATGAATGAATTAAACGAGTTCACAACCCTAAATAGGGATAGCAACCAATGAGAGAGAGATTAGAATCAAACTATGACTAAAATTCCTAGAATTTACAACTTACTATTTATAGACGATCGTGATGTCTACTAGTGCACAAGGTTTTGCAAAAATAGTAAGTGTTCTATTTGGTTTCACCAAGCTATTCTCCTAATTATTCTAAGCACTTCTTGCGTTGGGTGCAACTCCTAGAGCCCAACGGACGAAGAGTTATAATCAAACTAAAACTTACTATTTATAGTAAAAATGGAATTAAAATAGGGAAACGACCGTCGATCCGGTGGTATTTTGGAAATCTGGCTTACGCTGACTAAAGTAGTTCGTTCTACCCCAAAATCATATATTTTATGTTTGATAACTCATTCTAGATTGCGAGATACGCCCGAGTTAAGGTCTGAAGGTCTGGATCACTTCTGTCGTCGACCAGGCCTTTTCTGATCCATATCATGAAACTGTACGCGACCGCTCTACATCAATAACCTCACGTTCAAAGAATTATGTCCATCTACAACTCAAGTGGACAACACTATGAGAAAAAGTATTAATTGAAAAGGATGAGAAAGGTTCTAAGGACAACCTTAGACGAAAAACCAAGGTTTATGGTAGGACAACATGATGTCTTGAACTCAGTAAGAATAAAAAACTCAAACTAATACAAGAAGCTATATAAACAGATCTAGCCATTACAACATTCACCACAAGTACATGAAGTTAAAATACAAGCATTTACCACATCACATACATCATCATCATCAACATCAACATCCACCAAACTCCAAGAATTATAGTGGTTCGGTGTGTTCACCAACTGTCCTCAAACAGCCACACCTACTCCACTACCAAATCCACAACCCACGGGATATTAGCTTTCACTATGAAAGAAGGTTTTCCAAGATTCATCTTAAAACCTTTACAATTGTTTTTCAATGGGCTAACACAATTCAAAACCAACGTTGAGATTTTCTAGCTATCTCAGTCAAAACCAAAAGAAAGATTTTTTGGCAATCTTACAAACTACAATAGAGATTTTCTAGTAATCTCACAAAACCAAAAACAGAAAAATGATAATACTTAGCTATAGATTCTCTTTTGATGTAGCTCGGTAGAACCGCTTATTTGAAGACGAAGATGTTCAATATTCAATCACTCAAATGGAAGGGTTCTAGGTCTAAATGATTTTTAAATTAATCTAACATTGGGCTAGTTTGATTCAATTTCTTAGATCTCAAAAAGGGTTATAGCAGAATTCCCTTTTTATAAAATCAGAATGAAGCAATGAGAGATCAAGAAATTGCCAATTAAAAAGTTATATAAAAAGAATCTAAAACTACCGTATAATAAGTTGACAAATTGGGGAACTTTTCTCACTAAGTGGTAGCTTGATTTAGCTTAGAATTCATGAAAAAAGGTGAGAAAAGACCACTATTTATAGGCTAAAAATCGGTTCACTCGACTAGTCTAAGGTCTGCCTCGACTGGTCCTGGGAGTAACCAAATTTCAAAAATTCTGGCGCGATCGGATAAAACAGACTCTCGACTGGTTGAGTGGCCTGTTCGACTGGTCGAGTTGAGCTCAAATTAGATGCTGGAGTCGAGTCAAGCCCTGCTCGATCGGTCGAGAGCCTGTCTCCATGACTGGTCGAGTAGGGTGCTTGACTGGTCGAGGACCTATCAAAAAAATTCAAAAATTTGAATTAAAACCTGGACTAATGGAGAAAAACCCTGTACTGGTCGAGCTAGTGCCTAGAGTAGTCGAAGCAAAGCTTAAAATAAGCATAATGACCCATATTAAGTATGCAACATGAATGTCCTAAACCTATGGTCTTTTTAGGATCAATTATACCTCAAATGATGAACATTGAACTTGTCGCTACGGTAGATTCGGTAGATAGTATACTTGAAGTACTTGTACCTTGAACTTGTTTACTTGTAGCTTGCTCTTGACCATGTAATGCACTTGGACTTTGATCTTGCATTCAAAGTAGTATTTGCACTTGGTCTATCACTCAAACTTGAAGTAGTTCTTGAACTTGAACAAGAATGTGAGCTTGAACATGAACATTAACTTGAACATGACGTAGATGTAACACTTGAAATTGATGTAGGACTTGAAGGTGAACTTTTCATCTCTTGAAGAAGTCCATCTTACCAATGTGGTTTGTCACTACAAAATTTGACAATATAGGGTGCTTGATATAGATCGTAGCACTTACAATCTCCCCCTTTGTCAAATTTGTGACAAAACCAACTTTACAATTATACACAAATCCACTACACAAATATAACATTACAATGAACATAAAACTACAAAACTCTCCCCCTTTTTGTCACAACTTGACAAAGGAATGATTATGATAGAGATTATGATAAATAACAAGATCATATGAGAGTAGTAGAAAAAGAGTTAGAGATAAGATCATAGATCAGTAAAATAGTAGCATTATCAAGTTATACATACAAAGTCTAAAAAGCTAAAGTTAAAGTTTAACATTAATACATGCCCAAAGATAGAAAAACTAATCCGATCTTGATGATGAAGGAGGTGGAATGGACGAATCAATTTGATGCAATCCCTTAGTGATGCGTTAAAAATACTTACGCATATATTTCATTTGATTATCCTGGGATATTTTTAAAGTATCCACCTTCTCTTCCAAAGAGCGAAGACGCTCATCATACTCAGGCGGCTGATAATCAGGATCAGCCTCAATATCATCGGATTCTAATTCATCAAAGATATCTTCATCATGGTCTCAGTTGGTAGCACGTCTTCTTCTTCAACTTCCTCAGCTTCCCCATCCCTCTGACCAGGTGCAAGCTTCAAGTTCAGCTTGTTTATGTTTGAATTATTGAACGAAAGATGCACAACAGGGGCTTCATCAGGCAGCATACCCACATTGCAATGCATGGCAAGTGTGGTCATTAAATAAGCAAATGGGGTATAGCTATAACTAGGGGTGCACATCTAACCGGTAGAATCATGGAACCGGACCAGAACCGTTGGATCGATCCAGTTTGGTCCAGTTCTGATTCCAAATTTTGGAGAACCGTTGGATACAGATCGGTTCCGGTTTAAGGCCCTGTAGAACTGAACCGAACCGTTGATCCGAACCGTAGATCCGAACCGTGACCCGAACCGTATATCTGAACCGTTACCCGAATCGTCAATTCGAACCATGCCTTTACTTTTAAAAAAAAAACCCGAAGTGGCGCCAGGTATCTTACACGGTTCTTATCCGAAATGGAAAGGTGATGGTGTTCGGTTTGCTTCTGTCGGGACCTAAGATCCAGCGTGTCTCCAGCCACTGGGACCCACAGGACCAGTGGCCCAATGATCGAAGCCATCCATACTATAAATAGTTAATACTAGCATAAAAAGTGTACAATGATTACAAGATTGTGACCATCGGTATCTCTAAATGAATTTAGAGCAACGAAAAGAAAATTTTCAATGGCTTCCAATTAAAATCTAAATATCAAAGGCTGAAACATCTTTGAAGCTTAACCGTGGAATAATAACTTACCTATAAGAGTAAAGAGAAAATAAATGGTTCAAATCATCATACCATCTCAGCATGTGGGCCGTAGTGGGCATAGACAGTACTTAGATCGTAAGTCGTGACAGAGGCAAAATAAAAGACTCACTGATTACATTCAAACTTGAGGGTATTATCCATTTGGATATTCGAGTTGGGTTTACTGAAAAAAAAAAACCCTAAAAGACTAAAAGTCTCTACTCTCTCTTGGAGTCTCTCTCCTCGCTGCCGCCCCTGCCTGCCCTCTCTCTCGTCGACTGCGCCCCTGCCTGTTCTCTCTCAGAGAAGAGTCTCTCTCGCCAAGACGCCGATTGCGCCCCTGCCCTCTCTCTCGCCGACGCCGACTCCGCACACGCCCCTGCCCAATCACCGTGCGTTGCCCTTCCTCTATGTATTTCTCTCTCTCTCTCTCTCTCCATCCGTCTGTCTGTCCCGTTTTCTGGGTGAAAATGAGAGAAATTTATTAATCTATGTTTTTTATTTTAATTTTGTTTACTAGAAGTGTGGTATTCGATGGATCTATCGGAGTGGAATTTGAATTTGCTATTTTAGATCTGTTGGTAGAAATTTCTATCTCGGGATTGTAATGGCTGTGATATAAAATATGGCATGAGTTAGAATGGGGAACGATCTGAACGGTTCGTCTCATTGGCTCCACTGTGAGAAATTTCTGTCCCAATGGTGTTTATTTATTTATTTATTTGTGCAGTGCTGCTGATTAGATGGTTGAGATCATCCGCCCATTAGGTTTTTTTTCTTACTGTGGCTAGGCCACGCAAATGAATGGTTCAGATCATTGTCTATTTGTATCTCTCTCTCTCTCTCGCCCTCCCATTCTGCTTCTGTGATAATATAGTCTGTTGCAGGCTTGTAGCAAATCACCTCCTCTGTACAGATGCCCAAAACCGTGGAACCGATCCAGAATCGAATCATTTTTCACAGTCCGGTTCCGATTCGGTTACAGGGTGCCAACAGTTCGGTTCCAGTTCCAAAAATGGTAGAACCGTTAAGAACGGTTCGGTTCTGGTTTCACCCCAGAATCGGACCAAACCAACCTATGTGCACCCCTAGCTATGACCCGGATGAAGACAAAATTGAATTATAAAGTAGCAGATCAACGATGGAAGACAAATAGGCATACCGGTTGTGAGACCCGTATCCTAGCCCGTACTATTTCGTACGCCTCCGCGATCGAATTTCGGCGACCCGCGATCTGTTATTGGCATTTGCACGCGATCATGAGTCGTGTCCCGTATATAAGAGTCAGCTCGACTCGAAACTTGTATCCTTGCGACCGCGCCGTCGCCGCGGTTCCGATGTCATGTCTAGCGCATCGAGGCGATACCCGGGCCAAGAGATATGGGCCCGTGTTCATTCCAAAGAAACACCGCACGCTACAAATTCTGAGAGAATCTCTATGACCCTTCACATCAATTAAGTCAAGTACACCCTCCATACCCCAATGCCACCTTACCCTATCCCAAGTATATGCACCCATTCCTTCTTTTTCCCAAGTCAACACTCTCTCTCCCCACCCATTCCACCTTTACACCAAATTCAAACTAACCCATACTTTCCATTTTCGTTTCTTACAACACCCACTCCATCCATCCATCACTTCTCTCTCTCTCTCTTATTTTTAACTTCACTCTTCAACTCCCAAGGGTGGACGTCCAAGCTCCATGAGAGAGTTAGGTGTGGCCCACCTTCCTACCATCTAATCTCACCCCAATCTCGACCGTTGAATCTTATCCATTGGAGCTCTACAATGCGTTGATGGAAGGAGAAGTCCATGATCAAAGGTGGGTCTTCTTCTAAGGTTTGATTTGTGTGATTTTGATGATTTAAGGGTCCACATATGGTGGGACCCATCTTGATGTATGTAATGTATAGGGAGGGCCCATAGTGACGGGGTCCCTCCCCTCTCACGACCGTCTTTCTCTCTTTCTCTCTCTCCCTCCCTCCCTCCCTTTTTCCTTTGTGTTAATTATGTGGCCCACTTGATTTATGTGTTTCATCCAGCCGTCTGGCTGGGACGGTGGACCCCACTATGATGCATGTGCAACATCGACACCGTCCAGGTAGTTGGACGGTGGGCCACACCATGATGTATGGATTTCATCTACACCGTCCATTGTGTGGACCCACCTCGATGTACGTGTACATCCACCCATCCATCTGCCAGACGCTGGGTCAGCAGCCCAGCAATCCTGCAGCTGGACATTGCTGGTGTAGGTGGCGTCACCAAGCTTTGTGGGATCCCACCACTTTAATGTATGTGTTTTATGTCCTTACCTTCCAACCATTTTGGCAGACATGTGGGGCCCACCCCACATGTGCTGCACGTGTGGGATGGGACCCACCTTGATGTGTGAAGTACCTACACCGTCCATTGATCAGGACGGTGCTATGTGGGCTAGCGTGGTGGACATGTTGAATCCACACCGTCTGTCCAGATTGAGAGGCCATGGGCCTGGATGCTGAGTGATTTTACAAAAAAATAAAATAATAATAATAATAAAATAAATAAATATACATAATATAATATTAATATATATACAATATCTTGGCAGGCCACATCCACGTGGGACCCACCAAGCGTATATGTTTATATATATATATATATTCTAAGTGGGCCACACCATGTGAGCTTAACGGTGGATGTTTTTGTTCCCGTAGTTTCAATGTGCTATGGGGACCCCACCATGATGTAAGGATATTGTCCACACCCGTCCAGTGGGACCCACTTGCGTGGAAATGGATTGAATAGTGTACCGCCCACAACTATATATAGTTGACTGTATTGACGTCAGCTGTGTCCTTGGGCCTCCATCATGAGGTATTGTTATATCCAAACCGTCCATCTCAAGGGTCCACCGTGATGCATGCATTTCTCCTACCCGTCCATCTGTTTCACCAGCATGGGACCCCATGATGTATTTATTTCATCCACACCGTCCAGATTGTGCTGGACGGTGCTGGACAATGTTTGGATGGTGTTGATTTACATAGACAATGTTTGGATGGTGTTGATTTACATAGACAATGTTTGGATGGTGCTGATTTACCTGGACAATGTTTGGACAGTGCTGATCATCGTTAGTGGGCCATGTGCCCCATGGAATAATAGTGTACAGTGATACACATGTTACATCTACAACTATTGAAATAATTTTTGGTGTGGCCCAAGCCCACTTGAGGCCCATTGGTGCAGCCCATCCATGAGGCCCATTGTGATGTATTCAAGGCCATGGACAAGGCCTATGGGCAAGGCCCATTGTGATGTATTCGAGGCCCATGGGTAAGGCCCATTGTTATGTATTTGAGGCCTATGGGCAAGGCCCATTGTGATGTATTCGTGGCCTATAGGAAGGCCCATTGTGATATGTATTAGGCCCACATTGGTGCGGCCCATTTGATGTATTTGAGGCCCATGGGTTGAGGCCCAATGTAATGTATATAAGGACCATGAGTGGGCCCAATGAAACGTATGTCAGGCCTTTGTGTGGGCCGAATGTGATGTATATGAGGCCCATTGCGATGTATATTAGGCCTTTGTGTGAGGCCAGGGGCCCACTTTATGTTTAGCTCTTTGTGGGCCACTACTTGGGAGCGATATTGGTTGAATGTCCACATTGATGGGCAATGATGGTTGGATGTGTACATTGTAACCTTCCTTTAGGCCTTGTTAGGTCCATTCTCATCGATTTCGATTGTCGAGGTCGATTCCGATTACCGATTCTGACTCTGATTGTCGAGGCTGATTGTTGAGGCCGATTTTGATTTCGATTATCGAGGCCGATTCCGATTATCGATTCTGGTTTCGATTGTCGAGGCCCAATAAAATGCATATGCGGCCCGTATTTGAGGCCCATTGTGATGTGTATTTAGCCCGTGTTTAAAGCCTAATGTGATATATATGAAGCCTATGTGATAAGGTCCATTGTGATGCATTTGAGGGCCAGGCGATGGAGCCCATTGTGATGTATGTTAGGTCCATGTGAAAGGCCCATCGTGATGTATATTAAGCTCTTGAGTGAGGCCCATGGTGTTGTATATTTGGCCCTTATGTGAGGCCATGAGTCCATTATATGTTAGGCTCTATGTGGGCCATTCCTTGGGGGCAATGTTGGTTAAATGTCCATATTATCGAGGTCGATTGTCGATGCTGGTTATTGATACCGATTATGAGTATGTGACAACATAGCATCGTGATACATGCCCATACGCATCATCTGCATGTTTGTTATGAGATATGATTGATCATTGCATATGCCATAGTGCCGGTGGTTTATGGGACTCCCTGATAGGTGGAGTTATCCCATATGAGTGCATTGTATGCGCAGGATTGATGCATGATTGGACTGCATGACTCATGCATTTTGCATTGTGTGCTGTGATTACTGTACGCCCTAGCGATATCAGGGCCGTAGCCTCCACAGTCATATCATCGATGGCCAGATGGGACATCAAAAATATGTTATTAACATCGGGCTGCCATATATGATTGTGGGTGAAAATCTCCAAACCCTCTTAGTACCAGAGGACGCCCCAACGTCTAGACCGAGTAGATATATATGAGCGCATGAGGGCCGTATACCTGTAGGCTGCGTCTCCCACTATATCGTAGTCGGTTGGGAGGAGGTGTGGCCTTACCCACATGAGGGAGTAGGCAATGCTAGGCTGAGTTTGACTAGTTCGCGAATGGGTTTGCTATTGACATGCCGGGTAGATATTAGCTGACTACTGGTCAGGCGGATAGTGAGGTCTTTTCCACTTACCCAGTTGTGCGCTTGATGGGGCGGCAAGCTGGTGTAGAGTGTACTAGACCCCGGTGATGATCCCAGAGATGTACAGTACTGATTTGTGGAGCAGGAGTTGTATACTCATTCATTTATTCATTCACTATCCACTCGGGCTGGTGGTGTGCAACTATTTGTTACATGTACCTTCGCAATCGACTAACCTGAGATAAGGAGTTTACCACATTGAGTCTGACTATCCAAATTTGGTATGAAACTGGTATGGCTAGAAGTCCCTTGTGATGGACCCCATAGCCTGCGATACTCTATATTATCATCCTGACTTCACACTCCAGCATGGTCATTCCATTCACACTGCAATTGCATTACATCCGCGGCATATAACATTTTGTGTTACTGTGTTCCTGTATTTATATGGTCTAGGTACAACTGACACTATTCATGAACTCATCAGGGATTGTATATTGCATTGCATCCTCGACATCTGATATTTAGCTCTTTATGACTCCTTATTTGCATAGCTGACCTGTATTGCGTATTCTGATATTGATTGACTCATGAACTTGTCAGTATTTTCGCTTACTCTGATATCGTATGATTCATGATCTTACCAGTATTTTTGACAGTATATGATTATGACATTATATTGAATACTTGACACGTACCTTGTGCACACACTTACACCACCCTCTAAGCTTCTATAAGCTTATGCACGATAGATGCGTGCAAGTAATGTTAGGTTGCAGCAGCGGCGTTGAGCATGGAGCGTGCAGCTGTCTTCTGGAGCTTTGATTTTATTTTGACATATGTAGTTCCCTTTCAGTATTTTATTCAAAGTTTATATTAGTGGATATATGATGATGATGTTGCTTTTGTGATTTGGGTAAACTTGTGGTTATCCTTCTTACGAGATAAATGTACGTTGAAAAAATCCTCCTTGTCGGATCCCAAGATCGAAACCTGGCATATGAGCACTGCGAGCCGAGAATGGGGTACTACGGAAGCTGTCGGCATCGGATTCGACGATCGGGATTTCTGTGAATCTGATTTCCGGGTTTGGGGTGTGACACCAGTCACGACGGAGTGAATATACGAACCATAAATGATGTCAACTCAGCTTTGTTTCCAGATCGGGATAGACATTAGAAATAAAAATGCGATGCAAAACTCTGTATTTGGGCAACATTTGGTTGGCTCGGAGCACATTTCCCGCATTCCATTCCGAGTTCACGTTACACAATGTACGGGTTAAAGAATGTTTTTCCGACTTAGTTATCCTTTCGGCTAGGGTTGGAATTGGAATGCCATCGTCCTTTACATTCACATCAAATAATCCCGAAATCAAGTAACGATTGACTTTGAATGTACCTTCTCTAAAAATACCTGTGAAAGTCAAATCATCAAGGGATACATTGCCAATACATGCGTACATCCCTTATGCAATGGAGCGGTATGCCGGTCCGCCCCAATTCAATATGTTTTCCCATCCTACAGTGACAAGGAGGGGAACAATCTGAAATTGAGCAAGATGATTGGCATTTACCGTCCGCTCAACAATGATATTGCGATGATGAAGATCCCACACGTATTCGGGGTCTTCTTTGGATGGGCGAAGGGTACGCACCCGAATCGGATTGGTTCGAGAAGAAGAAGGTCTAGTAGATTTATTCTTAGTTCTACCTTCCATTTCAACAATCAAATAAAGAAATGCAATAAAGGAAGAAAAGGGTCTCAAACCCAACAGATTTTTTTTTTATAACAAATACACCCTAGAAATCACTAGGAAAGATGAAATGAACTCAAGAATCATGCAATGGAAGAATCAAAGAACCCAAATATGAAAAGAAATTGAAAATGAAGCACTTACCAAGCACTAAACGAAGGTGGGTTCGATGGGTCGGAGAAGGGGCAAGTGAGGAAGAATAGAAAAATGGTGAAAAATGTGATTTTCTCACTCATGAAGGGCCTCTAACCGCGCGCCACGACTGGTCGAGTACATGCTCGACCCATCGAGCCACAATTAGTTAAGTATGTTCTCGACTGGTCGTGCAAACACTAAAAATGCACATTTTATTTAATTTTTATTTAAAATTATTTGCATAAAAATATACAAAAAATAAAGCATGCAAACATGATAAATTCAGTTTGAATTGCACATACTAATATCCATTTTAAACTTAGAAAATCTAGTTCTATCAAGTGGTTTAGTAAATATGTCTGCAAGCTGATTTTTTGCTTGCACATATTCCAATGAAATGATTTTCTCTTCTACTAATTTCTAAATATAATGATACCGAATGTCAATATGTTTGGTACGGGAATGCTGGATGGGATTTTTAGAAATATTAATTGCGCTAGAATTATTGCAATACAAATCATTGTATCTTGTGTAATACCGTAATCATTGAGCATTCTTTTCATCTACACAAGTTGGGTACATGCATTTCCAGCTGTAATATATTCAACCTCAACTGTGGATAATGATACAGAACTCTGTTTCTTACTGTACCAGGAAACTAAACGATTCCCAACATAGAAACATCCACTACTGGTAGATTTTCTTTCATCTATGTTCCGAGCCCAGTTAGCATCTGTATATCCCGCTAATTGAACATTAGTATCGTGAGGATACCAGAGGCCCAAATTGGCCATACTTGCGACATATCTAATAATTCGCTTGACAATAATTAGATGAGACTCCTTACTCCTTAGGGTCTGATTGATATCTAGCATAGATACCTACATTGAATGTTATATTAGGTCAGCTCGCAGTTAAGTATAATAAACTACCAATAATACTACGATATAACCGAGGATCTACACTTTTACCTGTTGCATATTTAGAGAGTTTAAGAGTCGTACTCATATGAGTAACGAATTTCTTACCACTCTCAATTCCAAATTTCTTAACAAAGTTTAAAGCATACTTGGTTTGAGAAATGAAAATACCGTCTTCTAGTTGTTTAACCTGTAAATCAAGAAAGTAGTTCAATTCTCCCACCATACTCATTTTGAACTTGGATTTCATCAATTCTGCAAACTCAATGGACAGGTTAGAGCAAGTAGAACCATAGATAATATCACCAACATAGATATGTACTATTAGTATGTGTTCATTGAATTTTTTAACAAAAAGAGTTTTATCAACACTCCCCATAACAAATTTATGACTTAGTAAGAACTTAGTCAATTTCTCATACCATACTCTGAGAGCTTGTTTCAAATAATAAAGTACCTTTTTAAGATGATACACATGATTAGAGTGTTTAGGGTCCTCAAAACCCTTAGGTTGTTCAACATAAACCTCTTCATGTAAATCACCATTTAGAAATGTACTTTTGACATCTATTTGATGGATCTTAAACTTTTTGAAACATGCAATGGATAAGAACAATCTGATAGATTCAAGATGAGCAACTGGGGCAAAGGTTTCATCGTAATCGACTACTTCTATTTGAGTGTACCCCTGTACAACTAGTCTAACCTTGTTTCTTATTATATTTTCTAACTCATCAAATTTATTTTTAAAAATTCACTTGGTTCCAATTATATGTTTATCAGTTGGTCTTGGAACCAAATACCACACGTCATTCCTGACAAATTGATTCAGTTCATCTTGCATGGCAACTATCCAATTTTCATTAGTGAGTGCCTCTTTCGCGTTGGCTGGTTCAATTTGGGAAGTAAAACACACATAATTACATATGTTTTCAAGTTGTTTTTGAGTACGTACACCAGTGAGAGGGTTACTTAAGATTTGATCATTAGGATGATCTTTAACTGATCTTAGTTCAGTGTTGATTTGATAAGATGAGGAGTCAGGTTTATCAAATATAGTGATTTCATCATCTTCTGAACTAGATATTGGTGTGTTCAGATGATCATCAATCACAACATTTATTGACTCTTGAATGACACCAGTTCTCTTATTAAGAACACGGTATGCTCGATTATTCAAAGCATAACCTAGAAAAATTCCTTCTTCGCTCTTAGTGTCGAACTTCCCTAAATTTTTTCGATCTCGTAAAATATAACACTTACTTCCAAAAATTCGAAAGTATTTAACAGTAGGTTTCTTATTAAACCACAGTTCATAAGCTGTTTTATCTTTTGATTTTCTAACGTAAACATGGTTTATAACATGTGGTATTAACATCTTCGGCCCATAAGTTCTTAGGTAACTTCATGCTATTTAACATTACCTTGGTCATCTCTTGTAGCACTTTGTTCTTCCTTTCAACAACCCCATTTTGTTGAGGCATCTTAGGAGCAAAAAACTTGTGCGATATTCTATGATCGCTACAGAACTTCTCAAAATTGCTATTTTCGAATTCCGATCCATGATCACTTCAAATCTTAACTACATTCATTTCTTTTTCAGTCTGAATACGCTTTAAGTATTCTTTTGACTTCATCAAGAATTTCAGATTTTTCTCTCATGAATGTAACTCAAGTAAATCTAGTAAAGTCATCTACAATTATCAATAGATACTTCTTACCACCTCTATTCTCTGTTCTGGTTGGTCCAACAAGATCCATGTGGAGAAGTTCAAGGGGTTTGGATGTGGCAGTAGAGTTCACCTTTTTGTGACTACTCCTTGTTTGTTTACCAATTTGACATTCGCCACATATTTTATGCATTTTCTTTAATTTGGGTAGCCTCTAATAAGATCGGCTTTGCTCAATTTATATAAATTTCGGTAATTTACATGTCCAAGGTGCTTGTGCCATAATTTGCTATCATTAGTTTGGACCATGTAATAAGATACTTTGGATGAGTAAGATTCACTTAATAAGATACTTTGGATGAGTAAGATTCACTTACGATATAACAATTCTCAGACGTCCTACGGCCATTTAATATCACACAACCTTTCTCATTTGAGATCTCGCATCCTTGATTAGTGAATTTTACAATATGCTTATTATCGCAGATTTGATAAATAATCAAAAGATTGTGCTTAAGCCCTTTTACGAATAAAACATTTTCAAAAGGACGGAGGTTAGAGATATGAACCGTACCTTGGTCAATTATTTTGCAGTTGCTTCCATCACCCAAAAGTGACTGATCTATCAGTCATATATCTTTGTAATTGGTGAACAAATCTCTGTCACCTGTCATGTGCCTTGAGCAACCACTGTCTAGGTACCACTTTGATTGACTCAAAGCCTTGAAGGCGGTGTGGGCAACCAAACAAGTAACCTTAGGAACCCATTTCATAGTAGTTTTGGGTTTTGGACACTGTTGGTTTTTCTTTGCTTATAATTATTATTAATTCTCACATTAGAGTTAGATTTGAGGAGCTTCTTGAGTAAATCCACAATTTTTTTAGCTAAAGGATTATAATTTTGTTTTCTAAGGCTGACATTATAAGAATTGACTTTAGGTGCTTGAAAAGTCTTTACTTTTCTAGAGTTGTTTTGGTTATTAAATTTCAAGTCATTTCCTTTTGAGTTAGAGGATTCTCCTTTGACAAATGTAGGAGCTATACTCTAATTTTTCAGAGGCATGTATTTATCATAGCCCAGACCCGATTTATCTTCACATGTTCTCGATGCGGTTAATAACTTTTCAAGTTTAGGGTCTCCCTAGGCATACCTCCATGTATCCTTTGAACTCAACAGGGAAGACACTTCATTTTTTAATTTCTCATTCTCAGTTCTTAATTTTTCCAATTCAGATGTTTTGAAATTCAAATCACATTTAGTTTTTTCAAAACAATCAGATATATGAGATTTTTCTAAAACCGTATTTTCAAAATCCTCTTTTAATTTCAGAAATTTCTCTTTTTGAAGTTTAAATTTGATAGCAATCTTACAACTCTCCCTGTATAGGGCATTATATGCATCTTGAAGATCATCTTCATTATCATTCTCATGGTCACTCCTTAGATTATCATATTCGGTTGAATCGCAACTTTCTGTGGAAATGACTCTGGCTAGAGTCATTAAAGCATTGACTTCATTTGAAGTTTCGGGTTCTGATTCATCCGACTCAGAAGAAGCTTCAGAGCTGGATGATTTATCTCATGTGGCTAACATGCCTTTTCGCTTTGGCTTGTCCCTCTTTGGACACTTATTTGTCAAATGTCCGTATTCATGGCAGTTGAAATATTGTTGTTGAGGGTCAAATATTGCATATCAGACCCAGTTATTGCCTGGATTTATGAACATGGTACCGTTGAATAGCCCATTTTAATCATGTTTGTGTTGCAAGGTGGAATTGCGAGCTGAGACTGGATCGGGATGCTAAAAGCATGGATTTAACGTTTAGAATGCACCAAGGCAAGGGACGGACTTCAGGGGACCAAGATCGACGGAATTACATGCCAGAGATCCGCGAAAATTGAGAAACTGAAGCTAAGCGGCCTGAAAGTCAGCCAGAATGCAAGATCACTGGGTTTCCATCATCTGTTTAGCTCGAAACTTTATACATGGCTCGAGGACCAAAAACTAACTGTACAGCTGATTTCTTCCGTGGGTCACGCCGAATCTGATCCAAAATCCATCCCTCTTACCAAAATTTTGTCACGAATCTTATGGATAGCGTGGATTCATCAAACGATAGGGGATTTGGGCCCCACCAGTTACGCAGAGAAGGCCTTACGCATGTATTACGCACGGATGTGCATCTGGACGTCGTGGGGCGTTGTACGGCCCATATGGTGATCGGATTTCTGATCCGAACTGTCTGAATGCTAACTCAGGAGGTCTTGATCCTAGACATGCAACCATATGCAGGGTTAAATCAGTAACGGGACCAACTTTTGGGCGGGAGCAAATTTTTGTGAAACGCTTCGCAGGTGGTTCTCAAACGTGATACGCACGCTGTTGTGCGTATTATCCACCGCCGCTACACGCAGGTTGGCCCTATCTATAAAAGTAAAAGAAAACGAAAGCAAAAGGGGGAGCACTGGAGCAGGGCTGCTGAGCCGTGGGGAGAGTGCAGCAAGACAGTGGGTGTGCTCGGTTTTGGAGAGAGAGCAATAAGACAGTGGGCAGAGGCAGCCGTGGGAAGAAAAGGGAACGGAGAGAGAAAGGGAAAAAGAGAAGTTGGGACGTGAGCAGCATCGCTTGGGCTGGACCTGGACCTGATTTTTCTTGTCTTTTTCTTTTCTCCTTCTTTTGTTTTTGACATTTGAATTTAGCCCATTCATGTGTGGCTAAACCTCTTAGCTAGGGCTAAGAGGTGAAGCCTGTAGCGAGATGGGAGATTTTACTGTGTGCCTTTAATTCATAAACTGAATTTGATATAGTTGATTATTAAAGGAATATTTTTCTTAGTCTTTTATGGTCTGTTGTGACTGAAATTACAATGGGTTTGCAACGACTTTGAGTATTTCTTTTTCCTTTTTATGTTTATGAAGTCAGGAACCCCTGTTGTTCATCATTGTCCCATGGGCATGGTAGGATGACAGTACCCTTCCTGATCCTCATACATTGTTGGTTGGTTGGTAATTAGTTTAATTCTGTTGTTTACTTTGTCTCCTGGGCATGGCTTGGTGATGGAATCCATTCTAATTCATATACCTTTCACCTTTTGAAAACTATATCTAAGGAAGTCTAGTTAAATTCCATGATTTCTGAAGCAGGCATAATTTCTCCCTGATCTCTACAAGTGGATCCTCTGAATCCCTAGTTTCTTCCTCTGAATTCCTTAAAGTTTTAGATAATTATTCCACAATTATTCCTTAAACTCTATTTGGTTTAAATCACATCTTAGTCTAGTTCTAATTCTACTTGGTTTCAGATAACGTACAGGTATCAGTCCCTGTGGATTCGACCTCGGTCTTACCGAGTTTATTACTACATCACAACCCTATACTTGGGGAGTGAACAATTGTCTATCTTTTAGAGATTTCCATGTTTTAGATTTACCATTTTTCTTCTCAGAGGGGTTTTGAAAATCAACTCTCTTTTTACTTTTGAAAATTTTTTAAAACTTTTTCGCAAGTAAATCCATATCATCCTTTGAGTTTTCAAATCGGAATTAACATTACTATTATGTGAAGTAAATTTGGATGATTTAAGAGTTATAGACTTTTGGAGCTTTGAAATTTAACTCGTATGTTTGAAGAGAACCAACTAGTTCCTCAACCTTCATGTTATCCGTGTCTCTAAGTTCCTGAATGGCAGTAATCTTGGAGTTGAATCTCTCAGGAAGTGATCGCAGAATGTTTGCACAGACTTTAGTTTCTGGGATGTTATCTCCAAGACCCCACATAGAGTTCACTATGTCATTTAGTTTCGTATAGAAGTCCATAAATGTCTCATTTTCTTCCATACGAATTTCCTCAAATCTAGTGGTAAGGATCTGAACTTAAGACTTTTTTACAATAGATGTACCCTCGTGTGTCATTTCAAGAATGTCTCAGGCTTGCTTAGCAGTATCACAAGAAATGATTCTTTTGAATTCATTAGGTGATAGTGCACAAATGATTGCATTTAAAGCCTTAGCATTTGCATTGCTTTCATTTTTCTGAGGAGTAATCCATAAATAAAAAGGTGTTTCTTTAATGGACTTGGTTCCATCACTGCCTAGAACATCAGACACTGGTGATTTTCATCTAGTCACTGTGGATTGCCACATGCTTTCATCAATGGGTTTCAGAAATATCCTCATCCTGGCTTTACAATAAGCATAGTTGGAGCCATCAAACGGTGGTGGCCTAGTAATAGATAGGCTATCAAAATTTGACATCCTGAAAGCTCTGGATCGACAAACTCAGGAAATAAATCCAACAATATGAGCCATCTGATACCACTTGGACTTTGATCTTGCATTCGAAGTAGTATTTGCACTTGCTCTATCACTTGAACTTGAAGTAGTTCTTGAATTTGAACAAGAATGTAAGCTTGAACATGACGTAGATGTAACACTTGAAATTAATGTAGGACTTGAAGGTGAACTTTCCATCTCTTGAAGAAGTTCATCTTACCAAGATGGTTTGTCACTACAAAATTTGACAATGCCGGGTGCTTGGTATAGATCATAGCACTTACATCAATGGCATGCCTACCGTTAGTTTTATGTAGAGCCAACCATGGTATTTATATGTCATCCAATCCATTCACCTGATATGCCTCATCTTGATAAAAGAAGAATCCGAAATTCACAATATTTGGACGCTCATGTGCGTTATACCATGTGAATTCAAACGTTTTGACAACTTTACGGGGGTGGCCTAACTGAGTGTTTAATCAACCTGACATTTGGGATTAAAGGCAAAAAGAAGAAGAAGGGAAGATGTACCGGACGGATAGAGTGGATTTTGTGCATATCAACTCCTTTCCTCCCACTTTAGAGAAAGTAAGTCTCAGATTAACTAGGAAAGGCAAGCTAGCGTTTTGATGCAAGGATAGAAAAGGGATATAAAGAGACGTGGGAATTTATGAAAGACACTACTTTTTTACTTTCAATCATTATTGAAAAATAAAGAAATTTATTTTCGTACCCCCACTCTTAATAAAGGTATTTTAACTTGATGCAAGTAAAATGAATTTCTAAATCGTTAGGCCCATATGTGCCCCGTTCATTTTCAATCATCTCACATGTGTCATATGTGTCATTCTGCCGAATGAGTGATTGTACCTCTTGGATCATACCAAACATATGTTGCTATGCAACATGTCCTAATGTGCCACATGCTATACTATTATCTATCTTCTCGTGTCCCCCACATATGCTGATGTGCTACACCTGACAACATTCATCTTCTCTTGCATTCCATATGCTAATAGGCCGCATGTGG
This sequence comes from Magnolia sinica, assembly GCF_029962835.1. NCBI lineage: Eukaryota > Viridiplantae > Streptophyta > Magnoliopsida > Magnoliales > Magnoliaceae > Magnolia > Magnolia sinica. The sequence goes on along the minus strand of NC_080583.1, from coordinate 10,741,960 downwards.
TAACATTCATATTCTCTTACACCCCACGTGTAATAATATCCCACAGGCACCGCAATTCGGTTTCTCTTATCCCCACATGTGCAAAGCACTCCACATACACTAATTTACCACGTGGCATCGTTCATCTTCAATCGTTCCTAATATTCAATCATTCCAAATATGCCACAACAGTTCCAATGTGGCCATTTAGCTTTGCGCCCAAATGTCCAATGCACCAACGCATGGCTTGTGCTGACATACGCAACATACAACTTCAAGCAATGCACATGTTTCATGTGGTATCATTCAACACCAAGCACCCACATATACCAGGCATGCCACATGTGCCACTCCATTTTAAAGCATTTCACATATGCCACGTATTAATAAAGCACACGTTTGTGATTGCCTAAAGATCCTTAATTTCTATAAAAGTTGTATTAAAAATAGTTTTTCAAAAAACACTATTTCCATTTCCAAGCATTACAGAATGGAGGCTAAATTTGATTAAAAAAAATAATAATAATAATAAAAAAAAATTAAAAAAAAAAACCAAAAACAAAAAGTAAGAGAGGCCTCTAAAATTGGAATTAAAAAAATAAAATTTATAGTCAGAGAAATAGTCCTAATTGCGGGAGAGTCGAAGGAAAATTTTGCTAGGGAATTTGCTAGAATCCTCCTTTCTACATTGTTCTCCACGGTGCTGTTGCCCACCTGCATTATGAAGTTTAGTGATTTTTTATTTTTTATTTTTGAATTTGTATGGCAAACGAGGTAGTTTTACTAATGGACGGTTTTTGTTAAGTTCGGTAGGGGGTTTAACTGGTGCATGGAGTGGGGTTCATACACACATCAGGATGGAGCCCACACAACTCGACACCATGTGATCAAACTGAAACTGGTTCGGATAGAGTGCAGATTATACACGCAACATGGAGCTTCCCGGCTCGTAAAAAATTCAAAACCTTAGAAGTGCAAGGCAAACAAGAGAATGCAGATGCAGTTCGCCATTCGAAGGCCAATCTTTAGGGGGATTCGAGTCTTTTGTTGATCAGGCAGCACAAGAGGATTTGAAGTGGGAGAAATAGCCGCTTCCCCCAAGACATGTCAACACTACTAAAAACCAGTTCCTCTCAAAAGGAAGGAAAAAAAGGAAAAGTATAACAACATTTACCTGCAGATTTAAGAATCAAAACAGCACAAGTCACAGAAAATAACATCAGACAGCACCATCTCAGAGAGAATAACACCCACAAATTCATATTACCATATTGGAAGCAGTACCATCAGCAACAAAGAGTCTCCACATCCCAAACAGCGAAACAAACTCTCAAACACAATAACAGTACTTAAAGAAAACCTAGGGCACACCACGGATGGCAGACACAAACCAAACACCAACACAGGCAAATAATAGAGGCAGCACAGCACGCATGCAATGGAGCTCTCTCCTCTCTCAATACTCTTCTCCCTCATCACCATCCTCACCTTCTGCAGACTCAGCACCAACCTCCTCATAATCCTTCTCAAGCGCAGCAAGATCCTCACGGGCCTCTGAGAACTCCCCCTCTTCCATCCCCTCGCCAACATACCAGTGCACAAAGGCACGCTTGGCATACATGAGATCAAACTTATGGTCAATGCGGGAGAACACTTCAGCAACACTGGTAGAGTTGGAGATCATGCACACAGCCCTCTGCACCTTGGCCAGGTCACCGCCAGGGACAACAGTGGGTGGCTGATAGTTGATGCCACACTTGAAGCCAGTTGGGCACCAATCGACGAACTGGATCGTGCGCTTGGTCTTGATGGTTGCCACAGCAGCATTCACATCCTTGGGCACAACATCACCACGGTACATGAGGCAGCAAGCCATGTACTTGCCATGGCGAGGATCACACTTGGCCATCATGGATGACGGCTCGAAGGCGCTGTTGGTGATTTCAGCCACCGAGAGCTGCTCGTGGTAGGCCTTCTCAGCCGAGATAACTGGAGCATAAGACGAAAGCATGAAGTGGATCCTGGGGTAAGGGACAAGGTTTGTCTGGAACTCAGTGACATCAACATTCAAGGCACCGTCGAACCTCAGGGATGCAGTCAAAGACGATATCACCTGAGAGACGAGACGGTTGAGATTGGTATAGGTTGGGCGTTCGATGTCGAGTGAACGCCTGCAGATGTCGTAGATAGCCTCATTGTCAAGAAGAACAGCGACATCTGTGTGTTCCAGGAGAGAATGGGTGGAAAGGACACTGTTGTAGGGTTCAACAACAGAGGTGGAGACCTGTGGTGAAGGGTAGACAGTGAAACCAAGCTTTGATTTCTTGCCATAGTCAACAGAGAGCCGCTCGAGCAGGAGGGACCCAAGACCAGAACCAGTGCCTCCACCAACAGCATTGAAGACAAGGAAGCCCTGGAGACCAGTGCAATTGTCAGCAAGCTTGCGGATGCGATCCAAACAGAGATCAACAATCTCTTTGCCAACTGCAAAAGATACAGAAAAGGAAAGTTAGGTCTTGATAGAATCAAACTTGGAGGGGGGGAAAAACCATAAATGAAAAGGAAAAGGAATTACTGGTGTAGTGGCCTCTTGCGAAGTTGTTGGCAGCATCTTCTTTGCCACTGATGAGCTGTTCAGGGTGGAAGAGCTGGCGGTAAGTTCCGGTCCTCACTTCGTCGATGACAGTGGGCTCGAGATCTACAAACACAGCACGAGGGACATGCTTTCCAGCTCCAGTCTCACTGAAAAAGGTGTTAAAAGCATCGTCGCCTCCACCAACAGTCTTGTCACTGGGCATTTGGCCATCAGGCTGCAATTATATAAAAATACAGAGATCTAAGAAAATGAGATAGAAAAAAGAGATTTGAAAAAAAAAAAAAACAATGAAAGAAAATCAAGATCCAATCAATGCCAACATAGAACAGGAATGGAGGCAAAGTTATGATACAGAACATGCAAAAATAAAACCACAAACGTTTCCTCTACTCAAGATATGAATAATATAAATGCCGAAACACTAATAAAACTAAAAGAATCAGATAATTCGTAAATAAGATTCAAATACTCTAGGGGTTGTTTGGCTTGTTGGAGAAGTACACATCTGGAATCTGTTAGGGGTAAATTTCAAGCACAGATTGTAAAATCCTTTGGTTGCAAAGGGTTTACAGGTTAAGTGTTTGCGAGAAGTGTTTGGATGTGCAAGTTTACCGATGAAATTTTAACATTATAACCACTTTATAAGTAATCACCAACCCTTTTATTTTCAGGCAAAAATCCCACATTTCATATTACAGGAAAAGGAATTATACCTGCACCAGCACTATGCATAGCATAGAATGATGGTTGATACACACTGTTTGTGGTGACAACCATGATCTATATGGAAGGTCCAACCCATCCGTCACGTGTGTCCCTTTATGCTCTCCTAGGGCCTCGAAAAACACAAGCTGATTAATTTATCAAGCGGGCCACACGGAATAATTCGGATGGGACACCCAGAATTAAAAACCTTCCAGATTAGGTGTTCAGCCCACTACAATGGGTGGAAGACATCCAATCTGCTCATCATATGAGTCCATTGATGCTCTCTTAGCACCCCCCAAAAAACACCCTTTTTATGTGATTGAAGATATTTGCATGATTTTGTGCTCCAAACAACCCTCTTTAGGAGCAGTCCTTTTATTCCTAGCCAGACTTTGGCTGGCAATTTCAACAAAATGCTCAACAGTCATTTTACCAATAGTGCGGGTACAGTGGAATTGCAGTGAATTACATACATCTTCCCAGTCATTTGGATGTATGTAAATGCGGCAATTTGTAAATGATTTGCATTTGGATGGCCCTTTTTGCCTGTAAATCATTCACAGGTTGTAAATGATTTACAACCTTTTGCCTCTTCTCATTTACTAGCAAAAAAGAGAAGATTTCATTCACTAGCAAATCATTAACAACTCCAACAGCTTTTTTCAAGGCATTGCTAAAAGGGAGAAACGCACTTCCCTCTCCTTTGTCTATGAGAAATCCAACTGCTATCGCTCTCACTCACTCTCAATCTCACAACGGCCTTATAAAGAGCATTTGAATTCGTGGGCCCACTTCTATGGCTCACCTCCTGCTTGGTTTTCTACAAGGATCACCGCTAAGCTTTACTGAGATAGGCTTAACCCAATGATCCACTTCAAAATCCACTCTCATATGACATTTGAATGTTTTTTTTAATGAATTACTTCTCTAAACTATCTCAAGTGTGATTACGCAATTACAGGATATAAACCATTTACAGGCTATCGAAACACTTCAAATGATTTACCTGTAAATCATTTACAACTTAAAGCCAAACAGACATGCCGTAAACCATTTACAACTTAAACAATTTACAAGGATCCGACCGACCCTTATGGTAAGTCCTAAACAAACCCTAGATCTGACAAAAACTCAAGCACACTTGCTGAAGCATAAATGAAATGAAAGCTATATAAAGTCTAAAATCTCTAGAATTAGGACCAAATAACTAGATTTTATCAGAATTCACGCATTCTCGTGGAAAGCCCTGGATCTGGCAAAATTATAACGAACTACAGAAATGTAAATAAGTATTAAGACATACGAACTCATAAAAACAAAAGATCTGATGAACTAAGGCATAAAATCAAGCATTTTATCATCAATGCATGAGAAAACCCTAGTTATGGCAGAAAATCATAGAGAACTGCCAAAATGAGAAGGGAATGAAAGCACTAACAATGCATTGAAGATGGACCTGAAACCAACACTTAAAAAAACTCTAGATCTGACTAACAATCGTAATATATCAAGCATTTTATAAGCGGTCTACGCAATCTTTCGCATCAAAACCCTACATCTGAAAAACCATTGCAGGATATAGAGCATTTTATCAGCGATCTATAGGAAGATATCGACCATTCTTTTCAAGAGATCTACACCATATATCACACACGAACCCTAGATCTGTCGAGAATATAGCATTTTATTAGCGATCTATAAAGAGATCGATCATTTTTTCAAGAGATCTACACCATATATCACATACGAAACCGATATCTGGAGAGAAATCAAGGAAAATCAAAACAAAAGGGCAGAAAAATGAAAAATATCTCAGATCTGAGGAAAACTCACTGACCTGGATACCATGCTCGAGGCAGTACAGCTCCCAGCAGGCATTGCCGACCTGGATACCGGCCTGACCGATGTGGATCGAGATGCACTCTCTCATTTTCGGAGGTGGAATAAACAGAGAGAGAGAGAGAGAGAGAGAGAGAGAGAGAGCGTGTGTGAAGACGCCTCGACTGCTCAGCTTCTCGGCCTTCTCCGATTTGCTACCCTTTTATAGGGGTACGCAGAGCGGGAGATGGAGAAGAAAGATCTGGGGTTGTTAACCATGGTTAGTTAACTAAGGTTAGGGATGGGCGAACGCGAAAGACGGGATTTTTCTACAACAGTGTCGTGTGGAGCCCGTGCAGCAAAGAGATTTAGGGCCCACCGTGATGTTTATGTGACATCCACTCCGTTCATCGGCTTCAAAACCTCATTTATGTATATTATCTTGAAAATTTGGTAGCTGAAAATTTCAATTGGGTCGTACCAAAGGAAACATTATTGATATGGTGGCGGACGGCCAATATCGAAAACTTATTGGGGCCCAACCGTAAAGTTTTATGAGATCTAAACCGTTCAAAACGTGAATCCTGCTAGAATGGAGGGAGAGTATGGATACCAGCCTGATTCAAAACTTTAGTAAGCCCGAAGAAGGTTTCAATGGTGGCATTCCCATCGCCACTGTTTCATGTGGTATGCCGTACTTGAGAGCCTTTGATTGCCTCATTTTTGAAGGAATGTCTTGGACATCATGGGTGGGCCCACAGAGCTTTTCGTTGGACGGTCTCTTTCCCTTCCACTTGGAAAATGGGGTCCACATGGAAGGAGTCTAAACTGCCTAGTTGGCCAACTTAATTAGGAGCGGATTAGGTGAGCGGATTAGACGTCACCGGGTAACATGGGAGCGGCTTAGGTGAGACCCGAATCCACCGAGGTGAGTGGGAACCTGACTTTGGGGCTCATAGTGATGTATGTGACTTAAATCAACACCGTCCAACCATTTTCAAAGCTCATTTCAGGGCATGATTCTAAAAACTAAGCTGACTCAAATTTAGGTGGCCCACACCATAGGAAATATTGTGATTGAATCCCTACCATTAAAAATTTCATGAATTCCACTGGAATGTTTATTTTCCATCTAACGTATTAATAAAGTCACAAATTCAGAGATGGAGAGACCACATAAATATCATCTTGATCCAAATCTTTTGTGGCTCACAGGAAGTTATTAATGATAAATCACCGTTCCTGTACTATGGTCCATCTGGAAGTTGGAGCTAATTTATTTTCAGATCATGCCCAAAAATGAGCTTTCAATACTGATGGACAGGATATGTGTAGTCACATGTATCAGTATAACCCATAGTCATGGGTCCCACCCTCCTAGGTGAATCCAGGGTCTCACCTAATCTACTCACAGGGTTTTACGCTTACTGCGTGGGGCTACCTTGATGAATTTTTATATGTCTATACTTTGTTTTTCTAGGTCATTTTAAGACATGGTTACAAAACTAAAGAAAATCCAAATATCAGGTGCACCACACCACTTAAAATAGTGATGAATGACCGTTAAAAACTTTTTATACGCCTACAAAAAGTTACAGATCATTTGTATTTTCCCTTCATCCTGTGGTTTCTTTGGCCTTATCAACCGGTTGGATCACAAATAAACACTACGAAAACATTACCTGTGCATTAGGAAGTTTTCAATGGTAATTTGGTCAATCACCAATCTTTCCTTATGGTGTTGTCCATCTAAGATTTGGATTTGTTTAATTTTTACGACCATGTCATAAAATGAGCAATAAGTGGATGGACGGCATGAATATACAACACATCATCAAAGTGGGCCTCACATATAAGGGTAGCACTTAATCGGCTCCCGACCTCACCTAAGACGGTGCAGCCCTTATAGTGGGGGCTGCCTTTATGTATGTATTTTATATTCACATTGTCCATTCATTTTTTTTCATATTATTTTAGGGCATGAGCTAAAAAATTATGTAGATCGAAACCTTAAGCGGATCATACCATGAGAGAAAATAAAATAAAATAGTAGTAATTGACCACAAAAGTTTAGGATCAAGCATATTTGTTTTTTCATTTCATTCAGGGCTGTGTGACCTTGTCAATAGGTTGGATGGAAAATAAACATTTACCATGGGCCTGTGAACACGGGAAATCAACACCCATGTTTTTTGTCTTTATTTTTTAATATGTATGGGCTGATTTGGATTGATAATGTAATAGACTTGGAGTCGCCACTAGCCAATTAGCTCAAAATCCCGCAATCGGTTAGAACCTGTAGATTCAGTAAAAGCCAAAAATTCGAAGATTCTCTTACTTTAAGTGAACTCATGATATGTGACATAGATTTCGAGTAAGGGACCTCATTTACAGAGAGGAAAGTTGTTAGACACCTTCTTCTTTTTTTTTGCCTGTACGGGCGTACGGTCGCAGCTTCGTGTAGTAATATGATCTTAGGGGATAAATAATAGAATACTAAGTATTAAAATGAGATTAAATAATTTCTAATGTATCATGGTCCGACAAGCCATAGAGCATACTTCTAGAGAATGTTTAGAAATGTGATTTAAGAAGAGATGTGATGATACTAGAATGTTATGTAAGAAGATTAGGCTACCATGAGTTTTTGATATCATAAGATCTAGAGTTTTGGCAAGTCACGGAGCATACATTCTATGACAGCATAGAGAATCGGGGGGGTGGGGTTATTGAGAAGGGAAGTAATGATGCGATTAACAGAGTATAAATGCTAGTGATGATGACATGATCTTTGGCTTGCACTTGAAATGACTTGGAAGTTTGGGTGCAACATGGTTGAAATGGTTGATCTAAGTGGGACAAAGGGGCAAAGAGAAGTTTGGAGGAGGCTAGAGGAGATTGAAGAAGATAAGAGCTTGAGAACTCAAGTACTCCCTTTCACTCTCACTCACTCTCTCTCCTTCTCTTGGTGAGAGTTGCTTGGTTCCTTGGGATCAATTTTTTTCGGTAATTATAGGGATTATAAAGGATAAATGATGATGCGGCGGCTTAAGATTGGTGGAGGGAATGAAGGTATCACTTGGCACTTTCTTATGGATTAAAGGGCTTAGTAAATTGGTAAATAGTAGGAACTATGGGGTTAAACAAGTCCAGAATGATTGACTTTCTAGGGGATCAACAACCATAGCTTGGGGCACAGATTCTGATAGGCAGCGATAATCCAAAAAATAGGCACATCCAAAACTCAAGTCGACCCCACCACAGAATGTAGTGGGAATGAAATGACTACCGTTAAAACCTTCCTAAGTTCTACCGTGAAGCTTATTTGCCATATAACATCTTCATAAGGTCATACAAACCTAGATAAAGGGACAACACAAAAAGCAGCTTGATCCGAACTTTCCGTGGCCATAAGAAGTTTTCAATGGTAGGCACTCAAATTCCAATGTTTCTTGTAGTGTGGCCCACTTAAGCCTTAGATTAGTTTTGTTTTTGTGTTATTTTCTAAAATGATATGAAAAAAATGAATGGACGGTGTGGATAAAATATATACATCAGGGTAGGCCCCACAAAGCCCTTTGACAGGACTATCCATCTCTAACTCGATTCATGAAAGCGAATTGGTTGGTGTATCGCACACCAATGATCTAGCTGGTGGGGGTATGTGTCGTGCGAAGACGACAGCTACCGCTTCTTGAGCTCTAAGTCATATGAGTGGTTCAAAGGATATCAAAGTTACATGGGCCCCAAAATGATGTATTTATTATATTCACACCATTCATCCATTTTGTGAAATTATTTTAGAGCATGATACCAAAATTTATTCATATACAAATCTTAAGAGGACCACACCAGAAATAGCAGTGGGACAATGATTATCACCATTAAAACATTCGTAGGGCCAACCATAGTATTTATTTTCCATCTAATTTGTTCATAAGGTCACACGGACCTGGATGAAGAGAAAAAACAAATATCATATTGATCCAAAACTTTTGTGACCCAAAAAGGGTTTCAATGGTAGACGTTCAATCCCCACAGTTTTTTTACAGTGTGGTCCACTTGATCTTTGGATCTGTCTTATTTTTCAGTTCAAGCCTTAGGATGAGCTCTCCAAATGAAAGGACGGTTAGGATATAACACATACTTCATGACGGTCTACCAAGGTGGGTGTGACCCCTCACTGTAGGGCCCACTTTAATGTATGTGACTACATAAACACCGTCCATTTGTATTGAAAAGCTCATTTTAGGGCATGATACAAAAAATGAAGCAGCTCCAAATCTCAGATGGACCATAGTACAAGAAACAGTGGTGATTAACCATTAAAAACTTCTTTTGGGCCACAAACGCTTTGGATCAAGATGATATTTGTGAGGTCTCATCATCTAGTTGTTTGTGACCTTATCAACAAGTTGGATGGCAAAAAAAAAAATAAAATTGGTGGAATCCATGAAGTTTTTAATGGTGAAGATTAAATCACGATTGTTTCCTATGGTGTGGTCCGCCTAAAATGTGTCAGCTTCACCCTAAGTGCGTGTTTTGCCGGGCGCTGGATATCATCTTAGGACGACATACAAGGGTTATCCCATTACATCCCAGCCCAGGGATTGTTTGGACAGTTGGTGTACGATAGATGGCGCCGCCCTCGTAAACAGTGTGTTGGATTTAGAGTCGGATTTGGCGAATCCCTCTGCCATTTTCTCCATCCCACCATATCCCATGGGATTCGCAATGGGATTGAAGGACCGTCTTCAGACGGCGGGCGCAGGAGATCCAGATGGCTGATGGAAGAGACAACTCCATGCGGCCTGGCCTGTTGTGCATGTCCATATAAATGTCATTGCGGGTGAGGATAGGCAGAAAATCTCATGGGTTTCATCGTTAGAAAACCTCGTCGGCGTTGAGGTGGGTGTTGTTTGTTCGCCTTCATCACCCGTGTTATACAACCACAGTCGGACAACTTTTCTCATCGGCATTACTAGTGTAACATCCTGATTCTCAAAACCTGAGGATAGTCACTCCTCATTGAGAACCCGAGTATTATGTTATAAAATGGACTATCATACATCCAATTAGTAGTAAATTTCAAACTTTACATGTAATCACTAAAAAATTTCATGACATGTAACAGGCAACAACCATGTAAAACTAGAGATATCAGGAGTAACAAAAAAGAAGTTTAATACATGTAAATATGATCAAAATGAAATCCCATAACAGGAAATTTTTTTTATTATAATTCAAACAAAATACAAAATCTGAAATATGAAAGCAAGTAGTAGATCCTAAATTATCAGTTGAGCTTCGATGGCTCAACTGCAATAACATAGAGGTCCTCCTTGCCTAACTCTACCTCAGCCGTCCTTGGGATCCTGTCATAGGTGTCTCTTCTTGTCATCAAACCTACGTCTATTTGGTGCAACTGCACGATTGGGTGAGTGAAAATTTAGTGAAAATTTTTCGCAAGGATTCATGCATACCATGTTATTCCAAAACAGTTTAAATCAACATATTCAAATTACAAGAAGACTAATCATGAAATTATAAATGAATGTATAGGTGTATGAATGTATGCTCAAGTCACAGATCTGGGGATGCACATCTAGCTGTCAAAATAAAGGGTCGCCCAAAGTGAACTAGTCATCCGAAACAATAATCATAAGTACGCCCAAGGAAAACTAGCCACCTGAAAAATACCATGTAGGTGAGTGTGCCCTAGGATATCTCTTGAAAAAATACACGGGGTACGCCCAAGGAGTGTCTAATCCCGGAAAATCCTCATGCAAAAGAAAGCGTCCAAAGTGACACAAATGCACATGTTCTGTGAGTTTAACTGAAGTGATAGAACTTTCAGTAAATCGAGCAGAGTGTGGATTACATTGAGCACTCGGAAAAGCTCATATGTCATGCGCGGATGTTATGCACCATGATACCCATGTACATTCCTTAGATTTAACAAGATTTCTCCTATAAACATCATCAAAGCTTGAGGTCTTTTAATGAGATATCAAACATCAAACATGAGCTCAATCATAAATCCTAATAATTCCTCTAGGCTCAAGTGAAGGCCCCCAAATGTGGTGTGTCAATCTCAAATATGGTTAAACAAGTTGAAATATTTAAAGATCCATTTCACATTTCTTACCAAAGAAGACATTCATCATATATTCTCGATTATACAATTTATAAGACAAAATAGACGTAAGTTGAAGGCTCAAGTCATAACTACTAGAAGTGTACCTATATTTAAGCAATCACAAATGTGTCATAGAGGATATAAGGCTAAGTTCCATGCACATGGTTAATCCCTATAGAATTAGAGTAATAGGAATTTAGTATTAATTCATGTTCATCACTTACGAAATAGGAATAAAAGGATTAGATCACTATTCACATTATTCCAAAATTCCATACACATTAAATTCGAAACTAAAATGGCCTAGCATATATAAGAAGTAATGGGGCAATTATACTATTTACAAGATGGTTGGAAACGAGATTCTTATCTCATGTTATAAGTAGTATGTGAAACTAAGCAATTACAAATGAGGCATAAAGAGTATAATGCAAATTCCTATAAATTAAATTAGAGAAATATAGTTCAAACATTAACTCATGATTATCAACATCAACTAGAGGTTAAATGGAGTGAAAATCAATATTTACATCATTCTAAATTTCTCTACTCTTTAGGCTTAACCAATTTGGAATTCAATGATATAAAGGAAGCAATGTGGGATATTCCCCACCTTAGGTGGGTGCTATCCTCGATTTGGTGTCTTTACAAAATGAGTTCAAGAGTCTTGAGCTTGTAATTGGTTGAAGGGAAATATCCTTCAAGGGGGACAGTTGCAAACAACACCTGTTGTGGTAATCGACTATTGGGATTTTTGGATCTGTGGTGATAATCTAGATTGCCAGTGAAGGATATGCCTTGGTCGTGTCATTTCAAGGGTTTATTACTGAGTTAACTCAACTAGGTATTTAGGCAAATGACTCGTTAAGGAGTTAGACGTAAAACTACGACAAAGGTGAGTCCGGTTACAATACCTATACTGAGGTTGGTCCTACTTGATGGCACAACGAAGGTCAGGTTCTGATCTATTTGGGTTGAACCCGAGGGCTGCGACTCGGCGTTCGATTGAGTCACTCGCAGGTGGCTGATCCAGGACTCGTTTTCAATTATGGCTGAGTCAGAGGTCTGGCACAGGGATTCTTTTAGTGGGGATACGATAAGAGAAGGTAAGGAAGCTGAGTTGTGGGTTTTAGTTGCTCACCTGAGTCGACTCAGATTGAACTCGGTCAGTTGTGTCAGGCGAAGGGTTGAGTGGAGTCGGTCACTCCCGGTCGGACATTGGAGTAACGATGGGAGATCTCCTTCTTCCCCATTCCATCTTTCTCTTGAATCCCACCACTCTACCACGAATAGAAGAGTAGAGTCAGGACTCTATGTAACGCCCTGAAAATCTGGAGTCGAGCATAAACTCAATCCACGAGTTCCAACGCATCACTTATACAACATAAATAATGATGATTAAATATTGTCTGTGTTAGTGCATTAATCATGAGTAGGATTATACCAAAACAATAATTCATACTCCAGATCAATTCATATAACGCAAGCGGAAGACTGAAAAATGTATATAAATGTGTATGAATCAAAAAGATCACGATTGGTCTCCAGAGTATG